>NW_027488689.1:300473-600947 GCF_050948215.1 Halictus rubicundus
ATAGAGAATAGGATAGGATAGAGGATAGGATAGGATAGAGGATAGGATCGGATAGAGGACAGGATACGTTAGAGGAAAGTATAGGATAGAGGATAGGATAGGATAGAGAATAGTATAGGATAGAGGATAGGATAGGATAGAGGATACGATATTATAGAGGATAGGATAGGATAGAGGATAGGATCGGATAGAGGATAGGATAGGGGATTGGATAGGATAGAGGATAGTATAGGATAGAGGATAGGAAAGTATAGAGGATAGGATAGAGGATTGGATAGGATAGAGGATTGGATAGGTTAGTCTATAGCGGATATTGTAGGATAGAGGATAGGATAGGATTGATGATAGGATTGGATAGATGATAGGATAGGATAGAGGATAGGATACGATGGATGATAGGATATGATAGAGGATAGGATAGGATAAAGGATAGGATAGGATAGTGGATAGGATAGGATAGAGGATAGGATAGAGGATAGGATACTATAGAGGATAGGATAGGATAGAGGATAGGATAGGGTAGAGGATACCATAGGACAGAGGATAGGATAGGATAAATGATAGTATAGGACAGAGGATAGGATAGGATAAATGATAGTATAGGATAGGGAATATAATAGGATAGAGGATAGGGTAGGATAGAGTATAGTATAGGATAGAGGATATTATAGGATAGAGGATAGGATAGGATACAGGATGTTATAGGATAGAAGATAGGATAGGATAGAGGATAAGATAGGATTGAGGATGGGATAGGATTGAGGATAGGATAGGATAGAGGATAGGATAGGATAGTGGATTGGATAGGGGATTGGATAGGATACAGGATAGGATAGGATAGAGGATAGGATAGGATTGAGGAAAGGATAGGATACTGTATAGGATAGGATAGAGGATAGGATAGTATAGAGAATGGGATAGGAAAGAGGATAGGATAGGATAGAGAATAGGATAGGATATATGATATTATCGGATAGAGGATAGGATAGGATAGAGGACACGATTTTATAGAGGATAGGATAGGATGGAGGATAGGATAGGGGATGGGATAGGATAGGATAGAGGATAGGATAGGGTAGGATACGGGATAGGATAGGATAGAGGATCGGATAGGATTCAGGATAGGATAGGATAGAGGATAGGATAGGATAGAGGATAGGATAGGATAGAGGATAGGATAGGATAGAGGATAGGATAGGATAGGATAGAGGAAAGGATAGGATTGAGGATAGGATATGGGATTGGATAGGATAGAGCATAGGATAGGCTACAGGATAGGATAGGATAGAGGATAGGATAGGATAGGATAGAGGATACGATATTATAGAGGATAGGATAGGATAGAGGATAGGATCGGATAGGATAGAGGATAGAATGGGGTAGAGGTTAGGATCGGATAGAGGATAGGTTGGGGATTGGATAGGATAGAGGATAGGATAGGGTAGAGGATAGGATAGGGTAGAGGATAGGATAGGATAGAGGGTAGGATAGGATAGAGGTTAGGATAGGGTAGAGTATAGGATACAGAATAGGATAGGATAGAGGATATGATAGGATAGAGGATAGGATCGGATAGAGGATAGGATAGGATAGAGGATAGGATCGGATAGAGGATAGGATACGATAGAGGATAGTATAGGATAGAGGTTAGGATCGGATAGAGGATAGGATAGGGGATTGGATAGGATAGAGGATAGGATAGGGTAGAGGATAGGATAGAGAATAGGATAGGATAGAGGATAGGATAGGATAGAGGATAGGATCGGATAGAGGATAGGATACGTTAGAGGAAAGTATAGGATAGAGGATAGGATAGGATAGAGAATAGTATAGGATAGAGGATAGGATCGGATAGAGGATAGGATAGGGGATTGGATAGGATAGAGGATAGTATAGGATAGAGGATAGGATAGGATAGAGGATAGGATAGGGTAGAAGATAGGATAGGATAGGATAGAGGATAGAATGGGGTAGAGGTTAGGATCGGATAGAGGATAGGTTGGGGATTGGATAGGATAGAGGATAGGATAGGGTAGAGGATAGGATAGGGTAGAGGATAGGATAGGATAGAGGATAGGATAGGATAGAGGTTAGGATAGGGTAGAGTATAGGATACAGAATAGGATAGGATAGAGGATATGATAGGATAGAGGATACTATCGGATAGAGGATAGGATAGGATAGAGGATAGGATCGGATAGAGGATAGGATACGATAGACGATAGTATAGGTTAGAGGATAGGATAGAGAATAGTATAGAATAGATGATATTATAGGATAGAGGATAGGATAGGATAGAGGATAGGATAGAGGATAGGATAGAGGATAGGATAGAGGATAGGATAGAAGATTGGATAGGATAGAGTATAGGATACGATAGCGGATAGGATAGAATGGAGTATAGGATAGGATTGAGGATACGATAGGGTTCAGGATAGGATAGGATAGAGGATAGGATACGATAGAGGATAGTAAAGGATAGAGGATAGGATAGGATAGAGAATAGTATAGGATAGATGATATTGTAGGATAGAGGATATTATAGGATACAGGATAGGACAGGATAGAGGATAGGATCGGATAGAGGATAGGATAGGGGATTGGGTAGGATAGAGAATAGAATAGGATAGAGGATAGAACAGGATAGAGGATAGGATAGGGGATTGGATAGGATAGAGGATAGGATAGGATAGAGGACAGGATAGGGTAGAGGAAAGTATAGGATTGAGGATAGGATTGGATAGAGGATAGGATAGGATAGAGGATAGGATACGATGGATGATAGGATATGATAGAGGATATAATAGGATAGGATAGTGGATAGGATTTGATAGAGGATACGATAGACGATATGATACTATAGAGGATAGGATAGGATAGAAGATAGGATAGGATAGAGGATTTGATAGGATAAAGGATAGGATAGGACAGAAGATAGGATAGAGTATAGGATGGAGGATAGGATAGGATATATGATATTATCGGATACAGGATAGGATAGGATTGATGATAGGATTGGATAGAGGATAGGATATGATAGAGGATAGGATAGAGGATAGAATAGGATAGAGGATAGGATACGATGGATGATAGGATATGATAGAGGATAGGATAGGGTAAAGGATAGGATAGGATAGTGGATAGCATAATATAGAGGATAGGATAGAGGATAGGATGGAGGATAGGATAGGATATATGATATTATCGGATACAGGATAGGATAGGATAGAACATAAGATATGATTGAGGATAGGAAAGTATAGAGGATAGGGTAGAGGATTGGATAGGATAGAGGATTGGATAGGTTAGACTATAGCGGATATTGTAGGATAGAGGATAGGATAGGATTGATGATAGGATTGGATAGATGATAGGATAGGATAGAGGATAGGATACGATGGATGATAGGATATGATAGAGGATAGGATAGGATAAAGGATAGGATAGGATAGTGGATAGGATAGGATAGAGGATAGGATAGGATAGAGGATAGGATAGGATAGAGGATAGGATAGGATAGAGGATAGGATAGGATAGAGGATAGGAGAGGATAGAGGATAGGATAGGATAGAGGATAGGATAGGATAGAGGATAGGATAGGATAGAGGATAGGATAGGATAGAGGATAGGATAGGATAGAAGATAGGATAGGATAGAGGATAGGATAGGATAGAGGATAGGATCGGATAGAAGATAGGATAGGATAGAGGATAGTATAGGATAGAGGATAGGATAGGATAGAGAATAGTATAGGATAGAGGATAACATAGTATAGAAAATAATATAGGATAGAGGATATTATAGGATAGAGGATAGGATAGGATAGAGGATAGGAACGGATAGAGGATAGGATAGGGGATTGGATAGGATAGAGGATTGGATAGGATAGGGGATAGGATAGGGTAGAGGATAGTATAGAGAATAGTATAGGATAGTGGTTAGGATAGGATAGATGATAGGATAGGGTCGAGGATAGGATAGAGAATAGGATAGGATAGATAATAGGATAGGATAGAGGATAGGATAGGGGATTGGATAGGATAGAGGATATGATAGGATAGAAGATAGATTAGGATAGAGGATAGCAGAGGATTGAGGATAGGATAGGATAGTGGATAGAGTACGATAGAATAGACGATAGAGGATAGGATAGAGAATAGGATAGGTTAGATGATAATACAGGATAGAGGATAGGATAGAGGATTCGATATTATAGAGGATAGGATAGGGGATTGGATAGGATAGACGATAGGATAGGGAAGAGGATAGGATAGAGAATAGTATAGGATAGATGATATTATAGGATAGAGGATAGGATAGGTTAGAGGATAGGTTAAATGATAGCATAGTATAGAGGATAGGAAAGAGGATACAATATTATAGAGGATAGGATAGGATAGAGGACAAGATAGGATAGAGAATAGTATAGGATAGATGATATTATAGGATAGAGGATAGGATAGGTTAGAGGATAGGTTAGATGATAGCATAGTATAGAGGATAGGAAAGAGGATACAATATTATAGAGGATAGGATAGGATAGAGGATAAGATAGGATAGAGAATAGTATAGGATAGATGATAATATAGGATAGATGATAATATAGGATAGAGGATAGGATAGGATAGAGGATAGGATCGGATAGAGGATAGGATAGGGGATTGGATAGGATAGAGGATCGGATACGATAGGGGATAGGATAGGGTAGAGGATAGTATAGAGAATAGTATAGGATAGTGGTTAGGATAGGATAGAGGATAGGATAGGGTAGAGGATTGGATAGGGGATTGGATAGGATAGACGATAGGAGACGATAGAGGATAGTATAGGATAGAGGATAAGATAGAATAGAGAATAGTATAGGATAGATGATATTATAGGATAGAGAATAGGATAGGATAGAGGATAGGATCGGATAGAGGATAGGATAGGTGATTGGATGGGATAGAGGACAGGAGAAGATAGAGGATGGTATAGGATAGAGGATAACATAGGATAGAGAATAGTATAGGATAGATGATATTATAGGATAGAGGATAGGATAGGATAGAGGATAGGATAGGGGATTGGATAGGATAGAGGATAGGATAGGATAGAGGATAGGATAGGGTAGAGTATAGGATACAGAATAGGATAGGATAGAGGATAGGATAGGATACAGTATAGGATACAGAATACAGGATAGGATACGATAGAGGATAGTATAGGATAGAGGATAGGATAGGATAGAGAATAGTATAGGATAAAGGATAGGATCGGATACAGGATAGGATAGGGTAGATGATAGGATAGGATAGAGGATAGGATAGGATAGAGGATAGGATAGGGTAGAGTATAGGATACACAATAGGATAGGATAGAGGATAGGATAGGATAGAGGATAGGATCGGATAGAGGATAGGATAGGATAGAGGATAGGATCGTATAGGGGATAGGATAGGTGATTGGATAGGATAGAGGATAGGATAGGATTGAGGATAGGATAGGATAGATGATAGTATAGGATGGAGGATAGGATAGGGTAGAGGATAGGATAGAGAATAGTATAGAATAGATGATATTATAGGATAGAGGATAGGATAGGATAGAGGATAGGATAGAGGATAGGATAGAGGATAGGATAGGATAGAGGATAGGATAGGATAGAGGATAGGATCGGATAGAGGATAGGATAGGATAGAGGATAGGATCGTATAGGGGATAGGATAGGTGATTGGATAGGATAGAGGATAGGATCGGATAGAGGATAGGATAGGGTAGAGGATAGGATAGGATGGAGGATATAATAGGACAGAGGATAGGATAGGATAGAGAATAGTATAGGATAGATGAGATTGTAGGATAGAGGATATTATAGGATAGAGGATAGGATAGGATAGAGGATAGGATAGGATAGAGGATATGATAGGGTTGAGGATAGGACAGGATTGAGGATAGGATAGGATAGTGGATAGGATAGGGGATTGGATAAGATAGAGGATAGGATAGGATAGGATAGATGATAGTATAGGGTAGAGGATAGGATAGGATTGAGGATGGGATAGGATAGTGGATAGGATAGGATAGAACAGACGATAGAGGATAGGATAGAGAATAGGATAGATGATAGTATAGGACAGAGGATTGGATAGGATAGTTGATAGGATTGGATAGAGGATAGGATAGGTGATTGGATAGGATAGAGGATAGGATAGGATAGAGGACAGGATAGGGTAGAGGATAGGATAGAGAATAGGATAGGATAGAGGATAGGATAGGATAGAGAATAGTATAGGATAGAGGATAGGATAGGATAGAGGATACGATATTATAGAGGATAGGATAGGATAGAGGATAGGATCGGATAGAGGATAGGATAGGGGATTGGATAGGATAGAGGATAGTATAGGATAGAGGATAGGAAAGTATAGAGGATAGGATAGAGGATTGGATAGGATAGAGGATTGGATAGGTTAGTCTATAGCGGATATTGTAGGATAGAGGATAGGATAGGATTGATGATAGGATTGGATAGATGATAGGATAGGATAGAGGATAGGATACGATGGATGATAGGATATGATAGAGGATAGGATAGGATAAAGGATAGGATAGGATAGTGGATAGGATAGGATAGAGGATAGGATAGAGGATAGGATACTATAGAGGATAGGATAGGATAGAGGATAGGATAGGGTAGAGGATACCATAGGACAGAGGATAGGATAGGATAAATGATAGTATAGGACAGAGGATAGGATAGGATAAATGATAGTATAGGATAGGGAATATAATAGGATAGAGGATAGGGTAGGATAGAGTATAGTATAGGATAGAGGATATTATAGGATAGAGGATAGGATAGGATACAGGATGTTATAGGATAGAAGATAGGATAGGATAGAGGATAAGATAGGATTGAGGATGGGATAGGATTGAGGATAGGATAGGATAGAGGATAGGATAGGATAGTGGATTGGATAGGGGATTGGATAGGATACAGGATAGGATAGGATAGAGGATAGGATAGGATTGAGGAAAGGATAGGATACTGTATAGGATAGGATAGAGGATAGGATAGTATAGAGAATGGGATAGGAAAGAGGATAGGATAGGATAGAGAATAGGATAGGATATATGATATTATCGGATAGAGGATAGGATAGGATAGAGGACACGATTTTATAGAGGATAGGATAGGATGGAGGATAGGATAGGGGATGGGATAGGATAGGATAGAGGATAGGATAGGGTAGGATACGGGATAGGATAGGATAGAGGATCGGATAGGATTCAGGATAGGATAGGATAGAGGATAGGATAGGATAGAGGATAGGATAGGATAGAGGATAGGATAGGATAGAGGATAGGATAGGATAGAGGATAGGATAGGATAGGATAGAGGAAAGGATAGGATTGAGGATAGGATATGGGATTGGATAGGATAGAGCATAGGATAGGCTACAGGATAGGATAGGATAGAGGATAGGATAGAATAGGATAGAGGATACGATATTATAGAGGATAGGATAGGATAGAGGATAGGATCGGATAGGATAGAGGATAGAATGGGGTAGAGGTTAGGATCGGATAGAGGATAGGTTGGGGATTGGATAGGATAGAGGATAGGATAGGGTAGAGGATAGGATAGGGTAGAGGATAGGATAGGATAGAGGGTAGGATAGGATAGAGGTTAGGATAGGGTAGAGTATAGGATACAGAATAGGATAGGATAGAGGATATGATAGGATAGAGGATAGGATCGGATAGAGGATAGGATAGGATAGAGGATAGGATCGGATAGAGGATAGGATACGATAGAGGATAGTATAGGATAGAGGTTAGGATCGGATAGAGGATAGGATAGGGGATTGGATAGGATAGAGGATAGGATAGGGTAGAGGATAGGATAGAGAATAGGATAGGATAGAGGATAGGATAGGATAGAGGATAGGATCGGATAGAGGATAGGATACGATAGAGGATAGTATAGGATAGAGGTTAGGATCGGATAGAGGATAGGATAGGGGATTGGATAGGATAGAGGATAGGATAGGGTAGAGGATAGGATAGAGAATAGGATAGGATAGAGGATAGGATAGGATAGAGGATAGGATCGGATAGAGGATAGGATACGTTAGAGGAAAGTATAGGATAGAGGATAGGATAGGATAGAGAATAGTATAGGATAGAGGATAGGATAGGATAGAGGATACGATATTATAGAGGATAGGATAGGATAGAGGATAGGATCGGATAGAGGATAGGATAGGGGATTGGATAGGATAGAGGATAGTATAGGATAGAGGATAGGATAGGATAGAGGATAGGATAGGGTAGAAGATAGGATAGGATAGGATAGAGGATAGAATGGGGTAGAGGTTAGGATCGGATAGAGGATAGGTTGGGGATTGGATAGGATAGAGGATAGGATAGGGTAGAGGATAGGATAGGGTAGAGGATAGGATAGGATAGAGGATAGGATAGGATAGAGGTTAGGATAGGGTAGAGTATAGGATACAGAATAGGATAGGATAGAGGATATGATAGGATAGAGGATACTATCGGATAGAGGATAGGATAGGATAGAGGATAGGATCGGATAGAGGATAGGATACGATAGAGGATAGTATAGGTTAGAGGATAGGATAGAGAATAGTATAGAATAGATGATATTATAGGATAGAGGATAGGATAGGATAGAGGATAGGATAGAGGATAGGATAGAGGATAGGATAGAGGATAGGATAGAAGATTGGATAGGATAGAGTATAGGATACGATAGCGGATAGGATAGAATGGAGTATAGGATAGGATTGAGGATACGATAGGGTTCAGGATAGGATAGGATAGAGGATAGGATACGATAGAGGATAGTAAAGGATAGAGGATAGGATAGGATAGAGAATAGTATAGGATAGATGATATTGTAGGATAGAGGATATTATAGGATACAGGATAGGACAGGATAGAGGATAGGATCGGATAGAGGATAGGATAGGGGATTGGGTAGGATAGAGAATAGAATAGGATAGAGGATAGAACAGGATAGAGGATAGGATAGGGGATTGGATAGGATAGAGGATAGGATAGGATAGAGGACAGGATAGGGTAGAGGAAAGTATAGGATTGAGGATAGGATTGGATAGAGGATAGGATAGGATAGAGGATAGGATACGATGGATGATAGGATATGATAGAGGATATAATAGGATAGGATAGTGGATAGGATTTGATAGAGGATACGATAGACGATATGATACTATAGAGGATAGGATAGGATAGAAGATAGGATAGGATAGAGGATTTGATAGGATAAAGGATAGGATAGGACAGAAGATAGGATAGAGTATAGGATGGAGGATAGGATAGGATATATGATATTATCGGATACAGGATAGGATAGGATTGATGATAGGATTGGATAGAGGATAGGATAGGATAGAGGATAGGATAGAGGATAGAATAGGATAGAGGATAGGATACGATGGATGATAGGATATGATAGAGGATAGGATAGGGTAAAGGATAGGATAGGATAGTGGATAGCATAATATAGAGGATAGGATAGAGGATAGGATGGAGGATAGGATAGGATATATGATATTATCGGATACAGGATAGGATAGGATAGAACATAAGATATGATTGAGGATAGGAAAGTATAGAGGATAGGGTAGAGGATTGGATAGGATAGAGGATTGGATAGGTTAGACTATAGCGGATATTGTAGGATAGAGGATAGGATAGGATTGATGATAGGATTGGATAGATGATAGGATAGGATAGAGGATAGGATACGATGGATGATAGGATATGATAGAGGATAGGATAGGATAAAGGATAGGATAGGATAGTGGATAGGATAGGATAGAGGATAGGATAGGATAGAGGATAGGATAGGATAGAGGATAGGATAGGATAGAGGATAGGATAGGATAGAGGATAGGAGAGGATAGAGGATAGGATAGGATAGAGGATAGGATAGGATAGAGGATAGGATAGGATAGAGGATAGGATAGGATAGAGGATATGATAGGATAGAAGATAGGATAGGATAGAGGATAGGATAGGATAGAGGATAGGATCGGATAGAAGATAGGATAGGATAGAGGATAGTATAGGATAGAGGATAGGATAGGATAGAGAATAGTATAGGATAGATGATATTATAGGATAGAGGATAGGATAGGATAGAGGATAGGATAGATGATTGGATAGGATAGAGGATAGGAACGGATAGAGGATAGGATAGGGGATTGGATAGGATAGAGGATAGGATAGGATAGAGGATAGGATAGGGAAGAGGATAGGATAGAGAATAGTATAGGATAGGATAGAGGATAGGATAGGGAAGAGGATAGGATAGAGAATAGTATAGGATAGGTGATATTATAGGATAGAGGATAGGATAGAATAGAGGGTAGGATAGGGTAGAGTATAGGATACAGAATAGGATAGGATAGAGGATAGGATAGGATAGAGTATAGGATACAGAATAGAGGATAGGATACGATAGAGGATAGTATTGGATAGAGGATAGGATAGGATAGAGGATAGTATAGGATAGAGGATAGGATAGGATAGAGAATAGTATAGCATAGATGATATTATAGGATAGAGGATAGGATAGGATAGAGGATAGGATCGGATAGAGCATAGGATAGGTGATTGGATGGGATAGAGGATAGGAAAAGATAGAGGATGGTATAGGATAGAGGATAACATAGTATAGAAAATAATATAGGATAGAGGATATTATAGGATAGAGGATAGAATAGGATAGAGGATAGGAACGGATAGAGGATAGGATAGGGGATTGGATAGGATAGAGGATTGGATAGGATAGGGGATAGGATAGGGTAGAGGATAGTATAGAGAATAGTATAGGATAGTGGTTAGGATAGGATAGATGATAGGATAGGATCGAGGATAGGATAGAGAATAGGATAGGATAGATAATAGGATAGGATAGAGGATAGGATAGGGGATTGGATAGGATAGAGGATATGATAGGATAGAAGATAGATTAGGATAGAGGATAGCAGAGGATTGAGGATAGGATAGGATAGTGGATAGGATACGATAGAATAGACG
This sequence comes from Halictus rubicundus, assembly GCF_050948215.1. Taxonomy (NCBI): domain Eukaryota; kingdom Metazoa; phylum Arthropoda; class Insecta; order Hymenoptera; family Halictidae; genus Halictus; species Halictus rubicundus. The sequence goes on from NW_027488689.1 coordinate 311,550, forward strand.
ATAGAGGATAGGATAGAGAATAGGATAGGTTAGATGATAATACAGGATAGAGGATAGGATAGAGGATTCGATATTATAGAGGATAGGATAGGGGATTGGATAGGATAGACGATAGGATAGGGAAGAGGATAGGATAGAGAATAGTATAGGATAGATGATATTATAGGATAGAGGATAGGATAGGTTAGAGGATAGGTTAAATGATAGCATAGTATAGAGGATAGGAAAGAGGATACAATATTATAGAGGATAGGATAGGATAGAGGACAAGATAGGATAGAGAATAGTATAGGATAGATGATATTATAGGATAGAGGATAGGATAGGTTAGAGGATAGGTTAGATGATAGCATAGTATAGAGGATAGGAAAGAGGATACAATATTATAGAGGATAGGATAGGATAGAGGATAAGATAGGATAGAGAATAGTATAGGATAGATGATAATATAGGATAGATGATAATATAGGATAGAGGATGGGATAGGATAGAGGATAGGATCGGATAGAGGATAGGATAGGGGATTGGATAGGATAGAGGATCGGATACGATAGGGGATAGGATAGGGTAGAGGATAGTATAGAGAATAGTATAGGATAGTGGTTAGGATAGGATAGAGGATAGGATAGGGTAGAGGATTGGATAGGGGATTGGATAGGATAGACGATAGGAGACGATAGAGGATAGTATAGGATAGAGGATAAGATAGAATAGAGAATAGTATAGGATAGATGATATTATAGGATAGAGAATAGGATAGGATAGAGGATAGGATCGGATAGAGGATAGGATAGGTGATTGGATGGGATAGAGGACAGGAGAAGATAGAGGATGGTATAGGATAGAGGATAACATAGGATAGAGAATAGTATAGGATAGATGATATTATAGGATAGAGGATAGGATAGGATAGAGGATAGGATAGGGGATTGGATAGGATAGAGGATAGGATAGGATAGAGGATAGGATAGGGTAGAGTATAGGATACAGAATAGGATAGGATAGAGGATAGGATAGGATACAGTATAGGATACAGAATACAGGATAGGATACGATAGAGGATAGTATAGGATAGAGGATAGGATAGGACAGAGGATAGTATAGGATAGAGGATAGGATAGGATAGAGGATAGGATATGATAGAGGATAGGATAGGATAGGATAGAGGAAAGGATAGGATTGAGGATAGGATATGGGATTGGATAGGATAGAGCATAGGATAGGCTACAGGATAGGATAGGATAGAGGATAGGATAGCATAGGATAGAGGATAGGATAGGATAGAGGATAGGATAGGATAGAGGACAGGATAGGATAGAGGATAGGATAGGATAGAGGATAGGATACTATAGAGGATAGGATAGGATAGAGGATAGGATAGGATAGAGGATAGGATAGAGGATAATATAGCGGATAGGATAGGATAGAGATTTGGAACGGATACATGATATTATACGATAGAGGATACGTAATGATAGATTATACGATATTATAGAGGATAGGATAGGATAGTGGATAGGATATTGTAGTGGATAGGATAGGATGGATGATAGGATATGATAGAGGATAGGATAGGATAGAGGATAGGATAGGGTAGGATACGGGATAGGATAGGATAGAGGATAGGATAGGATTCAGGATAGGATAGGATGGAGGATAGGATAGGATAGAGGAAAGTATAGGATTGTGGATAGGATTGGATAGAGGATAGGATACGATGGATGATAGGATATGATAGAGGATATAATAGGATAGGATAGTGGATAGGATTTGATAGAGGATATAATAGGATAGGATAGTGGATAGGATTTGATAGAGGATACGATAGACGATATGATACTATAGAGGATAGGATAGGATAGAAGATAGGATAGGATAGAGGATTTGATAGGATAAAGGATAGGATAGGACAGAAGATAGGATAGAGTATAGGATGGAGGATAGGATAGGATATATGATATTATCGGATACAGGATAGGATAGGATTGATGATAGGATTGGATAGAGGATAGGATAGGATAGAGGATAGGATAGAGGATAGAATAGGATAGAGGATAGGATACGATGGATGATAGGATATGATAGAGGATAGGATAGGGTAAAGGATAGGATAGGATAGTGGATAGCATAATATAGAGGATAGGATAGAGGATAGGATGGAGGATAGGATAGGATATATGATATTATCGGATACAGGATAGGATAGGATAGAACATAAGATATGATTGAGGATAGGAAAGTATAGAGGATAGGATAGAGGATTGGATAGGATAGAGGATTGGATAGGTTAGACTATAGCGGATATTGTAGGATAGAGGATAGGATAGGATTGATGATAGGATTGGATAGATGATAGGATAGGATAGAGGATAGGATACGATGGATGATAGGATATGATAGAGGATAGGATAGGATAAAGGATAGGATAGGATAGTGGATAGGATAGGATAGAAGATAGGATAGGATAGAAGATAGGATAGGATAGAGGATAGGATAGGATAGAGGATAGGATCGGATAGAAGATAGGATAGGATAGAGGATAGTATAGGATAGAGGATAGGATAGGATAGAGAATAGTATAGGATAGATGATATTATAGGATAGAGGATAGGATAGGATAGAGGATAGGATAGATGATTGGATAGGATAGAGGATAGGAACGGATAGAGGATAGGATAGGGGATTGGATAGGATAGAGGATAGGATAGGATAGAGGATAGGATAGGGAAGAGGATAGGATAGAGAATAGTATAGGATAGGTGATATTATAGGATAGAGGATAGGACAGGATAGAGGGTAGGATAGGGTAGAGTATAGGATACAGAATAGGATAGGATAGAGGATAGGATAGGATAGAGTATAGGATACAGAATAGAGGATAGGATACGATAGAGGATAGTATTGGATAGAGGATAGGATAGGATAGAGGATAGTATAGGATAGAGGATAGGATAGGATAGAGAATAGTATAGCATAGATGATATTATAGGATAGAGGATAGGATAGGATAGAGGATAGGATCGGATAGAGCATAGGATAGGTGATTGGATGGGATAGAGGATAGGAAAAGATAGAGGATGGTATAGGATAGAGGATAACATAGGATAGAAAATAATATAGGATAGAGGATATTATAGGATAGAGGATAGGATAGGATAGAGGATAGGAACGGATAGAGGATAGGATAGGGGATTGGATAGGATAGAGGATTGGATAGGATAGGGGATAGGATAGGGTAGAGGATAGTATAGAGAATAGTATAGGATAGTGGTTAGGATAGGATAGAGGATAGGATAGGGTAGAGGATAGGATAGAGAATAGGATAGGATAGATCATAGGATAGGATAGAGGATAGGATAGGGGATTGGATAGGATAGAGGATAGGATTGGATAGAGGATACGATAGGGGATTGGGTAGTATAGAGGATAGGATAGGATACGATAGCGGATAGTATAGGATAGAGGATAGGATAGGATAGAGAATAGTATAGGATAGAGGATAGGATCGGATAGAGGATAGGATAGGGTAGAGGATAGGATAGGATAGAGGATAGGATAGGATAGAGGATAGGATAGGGTAGAGTATAGGATACAGAATAGGATAGGATAGAGGATAGGATAGGATAGAGGATAGGATCGGATAGAGGATAGGATAGGATAGATGATAGGATCGTATAGGGGATAGGATAGGTGAGTGGATAGGATAGAGGATAGGATAGGATTGGGGATGGGATAGGATAGATGATAGTATAGGATGGAGGATATGATATGGTAGAGGATAGGATAGAGAATAGGATAGATGATAGTATAGGATAGAGGATAGGATCGGATAGAGGATAGGATCGGATAGAGGATAGGATAGGATAGAGGATAGGATAGGATAGAGGATATGATAGGGTTGAGGATAGGACAGGATTGAGGATAGGATAGGATAGTGGATAGGATAGGGGATTGTTATAAGATAGAGGATAGGATAGGATAGGATAGATGATAGTATAGGGTAGAGGATAGGATAGGATTGAGGATGGGATAGGATAGTGGATATGATAGGATAGAACAGACGATAGACTATAGGATAGAGAATAGGATAGATGATAGTATAGGACAGAGGATTGGATAGGATAGTTGATAGGATTGGATAGAGGATAGGATAGGGGATTGGGTAGTATAGAGTATAGGATTGGATAAAGGATAGGATACGATAGAGGATAGTTTAGGATAGAGGATAGGATAGGATAGAGCATAGTATAGGATAGATGATATTATAGGATAGAGGATATTATAGGATAGAGGATAGGATAGGATAGAGGATAGTATAGGATAGATGATATTATAGGATAGAGGATATTATAGGATAGAGGATAGGATAGGATAGAGGATAGGATCGGATAGAGGATAGGATAGGGGATTGGATAGGATAGAGGATAGGATAGGATAGAGGACAGGATAGGGTAGAGGATAGGATAGAGAATAGGATAGGATAGAGGATAGGATAGGATAGAGGATAGGATCGGATAGAGGATAGGATACGTTAGAGGAAAGTATAGGATAGAGGATAGGATAGGATAGAGAATAGTATAGGATAGAGGATAGGATAGGATAGAGGATACGATATTATAGAGGATAGGATAGGATAGAGGATAGGATCGGATAGAGGATAGGATAGGGGATTGGATAGGATAGAAGATAGTATAGGGTAGGATACGGGATAGGATAGGATAGAGGATAGGATACGATGGATGATAGGATATGATAGAGGATAGGATAGGGTAAAGGATAGGATAGGATAGTGGATAGCATAATATAGAGGATAGGATAGAGGATAGGATGGAGGATAGGATAGGATATATGATATTATCGGATACAGGATAGGATAGGATAGAACATAAGATATGATTGAGGATAGGAAAGTATAGAGGATAGGGTAGAGGATTGGATAGGATAGAGGATTGGATAGGTTAGACTATAGCGGATATTGTAGGATAGAGGATAGGATAGGATTGATGATAGGATTGGATAGATGATAGGATAGGATAGAGGATAGGATACGATGGATAATAGGATATGATAGAGGATAGGATAGGATAAAGGATAGGATAGGATAGTGGATAGGATAGGATAGAGGATAGGATAGGATAGAGGATAGGATAGGATAGAGGATAGGATAGGATAGAGGATAGGATAGGATAGAGGATAGGAGAGGATAGAGGATAGGATAGGATAGAGGATAGGATAGGATAGAGGATAGGATAGGATAGAGGATAGGATAGGATAGAGGATATGATAGGATAGAAGATAGGATAGGATAGAGGATAGGATAGGATAGAGGATAGGATCGGATAGAAGATAGGATAGGATAGAGGATAGTATAGGATAGAGGATAGGATAGGATAGAGAATAGTATAGGATAGATGATATTATAGGATAGAGGATAGGATAGGATAGAGGATAGGATAGATGATTGGATAGGATAGAGGATAGGAACGGATAGAGGATAGGATAGGGGATTGGATAGGATAGAGGATAGGATAGGATAGAGGATAGGATAGGGAAGAGGATAGGATAGAGAATAGTATAGGATAGGATAGAGGATAGGATAGGGAAGAGGATAGGATAGAGAATAGTATAGGATAGGTGATATTATAGGATAGAGGATAGGATAGGATAGAGGGTAGGATAGGGTAGAGTATAGGATACAGAATAGGATAGGATAGAGGATAGGATAGGATAGAGTATAGGATACAGAATAGAGGATAGGATACGATAGAGGATAGTATTGGATAGAGGATAGGATAGGATAGAGGATAGTATAGGATAGAGGATAGGATAGGATAGAGAATAGTATAGCATAGATGATATTATAGGATAGAGGATAGGATAGGATAGAGGATAGGATCGGATAGAGCATAGGATAGGTGATTGGATGGGATAGAGGATAGGAAAAGATAGAGGATGGTATAGGATAGAGGATAACATAGTATAGAAAATAATATAGGATAGAGGATATTATAGGATAGAGGATAGAATAGGATAGAGGATAGGAACGGATAGAGGATAGGATAGGGGATTGGATAGGATAGAGGATTGGATAGGATAGGGGATAGGATAGGGTAGAGGATAGTATAGAGAATAGTATAGGATAGTGGTTAGGATAGGATAGATGATAGGATAGGGTCGAGGATAGGATAGAGAATAGGATAGGATAGATAATAGGATAGGATAGAGGATAGGATAGGGGATTGGATAGGATAGAGGATATGATAGGATAGAAGATAGATTAGGATAGAGGATAGCAGAGGATTGAGGATAGGATAGGATAGTGGATAGGATACGATAGAATAGACGATAGAGGATAGGATAGAGAATAGGATAGGTTAGATGATAATACAGGATAGAGGATAGGATAGAGGATTCGATATTATAGAGGATAGGATAGGGGATTGGATAGGATAGACGATAGGATAGGGAAGAGGATAGGATAGAGAATAGTATAGGATAGATGATATTATAGGATAGAGGATAGGATAGGTTAGAGGATAGGTTAAATGATAGCATAGTATAGAGGATAGGAAAGAGGATACAATATTATAGAGGATAGGATAGGATAGAGGACAAGATAGGATAGAGAATAGTATAGGATAGATGATATTATAGGATAGAGGATAGGATAGGTTAGAGGATAGGTTAGACGATAGCATAGTATAGAGGATAGGAAAGAGGATACAATATTATAGAGGATAGGATAGGATAGAGGATAAGATAGGATAGAGAATAGTATAGGATAGATGATAATATAGGATAGATGATAATATAGGATAGAGGATGGGATAGGATAGAGGATAGGATCGGATAGAGGATAGGATAGGGGATTGGATAGGATAGAGGATCGGATACGATAGGGGATAGGATAGGGTAGAGGATAGTATAGAGAATAGTATAGGATAGTGGTTAGGATAGGATAGAGGATAGGATAGGGTAGAGGATTGGATAGGGGATTGGATAGGATAGACGATAGGAGACGATAGAGGATAGTATAGGATAGAGGATAAGATAGAATAGAGAATAGTATAGGATAGATGATATTATAGGATAGAGAATAGGATAGGATAGAGGATAGGATCGGATAGAGGATAGGATAGGTGATTGGATGGGATAGAGGACAGGAGAAGGTAGAGGATGGTATAGGATAGAGGATAACATAGGATAGAGAATAGTATAGGATAGATGATATTATAGGATAGAGGATAGGATAGGATAGAGGATAGGATAGGGGATTGGATAGGATAGAGGATAGGATAGGATAGAGGATAGGATAGGGTAGAGTATAGGATACAGAATAGGATAGGATAGAGGATAGGATAGGATACAGTATAGGATACAGAATACAGGATAGGATACGATAGAGGATAGTATAGGATAGAGGATAGGATAGGACAGAGGATAGTATAGGATAGAGGATAGGATAGGATAGAGGGTAGGATAGGGTAGAGTATAGGATACAGAATAGGATAGGATAGAGGATAGGATAGGATAGAGTATAGGATACAGAATAGAGGATAGGATACGATAGAGGATAGTATTGGATAGAGGATAGGATAGGATAGAGGATAGTATAGGATAGAGGATAGGATAGGATAGAGAATAGTATAGCATAGATGATATTATAGGATAGAGGATAGGATAGGATAGAGGATAGGATCGGATAGAGCATAGGATAGGTGATTGGATGGGATAGAGGATAGGAAAAGATAGAGGATGGTATAGGATAGAGGATAACATAGGATAGAAAATAATATAGGATAGAGGATATTATAGGATAGAGGATAGGATAGGATAGAGGATAGGAACGGATAGAGGATAGGATAGGGGATTGGATAGGATAGAGGATTGGATAGGATAGGGGATAGGATAGGGTAGAGGATAGTATAGAGAATAGTATAGGATAGTGGTTAGGATAGGATAGAGGATAGGATAGGGTAGAGGATAGGATAGAGAATAGGATAGGATAGATAATAGGATAGGATAGAGGATAGGATAGGGGATTGGATAGGATAGAGGATAGGATTGGATAGAGGATACGATAGGGGATTGGGTAGTATAGAGGATAGGATAGGATACGATAGCGGATAGTATAGGATAGAGGATAGGATAGGATAGAGAATAGTATAGGATAGAGGATAGGATCGGATAGAGGATAGGATAGGGTAGAGGATAGGATAGGATAGAGGATAGGATAGGATAGAGGATAGGATAGGGTAGAGTATAGGATACAGAATAGGATAGGATAGAGGATAGGATAGGATAGAGGATAGGATCGGATAGAGGATAGGATAGGATAGATGATAGGATCGTATAGGGGATAGGATAGGTGAGTGGATAGGATAGAGGATAGGATAGGATTGGGGATGGGATAGGATAGATGATAGTATAGGATGGAGGATATGATATGGTAGAGGATAGGATAGAGAATAGGATAGATGATAGTATAGGATAGAGGATAGGATCGGATAGAGGATAGGATCGGATAGAGGATAGGATAGGATAGAGGATAGGATAGGATAGAGGATATGATAGGGTTGAGGATAGGACAGGATTGAGGATAGGATAGGATAGTGGATAGGATAGGGGATTGTTATAAGATAGAGGATAGGATAGGATAGGATAGATGATAGTATAGGGTAGAGGATAGGATAGGATTGAGGATGGGATAGGATAGTGGATAGGATAGGATAGAACAGACGATAGACTATAGGATAGAGAATAGGATAGATGATAGTATAGGACAGAGGATTGGATAGGATAGTTGATAGGATTGGATAGAGGATAGGATAGGGGATTGGGTAGTATAGAGTATAGGATTGGATAAAGGATAGGATACGATAGAGGATAGTTTAGGATAGAGGATAGGATAGGATAGAGCATAGTATAGGATAGATGATATTATAGGATAGAGGATATTATAGGATAGAGGATAGGATAGGATAGAGGATAGTATAGGATAGATGATATTATAGGATAGAGGATATTATAGGATAGAGGATAGGATAGGATAGAGGATAGGATCGGATAGAGGATAGGATAGGGGATTGGATAGGATAGAGGATAGGATAGGATAGAGGACAGGATAGGGTAGAGGATAGGATAGAGAATAGGATAGGATAGAGGATAGGATAGGATAGAGGATAGGATCGGATAGAGGATAGGATACGTTAGAGGAAAGTATAGGATAGAGGATAGGATAGGATAGAGAATAGTATAGGATAGAGGATAGGATAGGATAGAGGATACGATATTATAGAGGATAGGATAGGATAGAGGATAGGATCGGATAGAGGATAGGATAGGGGATTGGATAGGATAGAAGATAGTATAGGGTAGGATACGGGATAGGATAGGATAGAGGATAGGATACGATGGATGATAGGATATGATAGAGGATAGGATAGGGTAAAGGATAGGATAGGATAGTGGATAGCATAATATAGAGGATAGGATAGAGGATAGGATGGAGGATAGGATAGGATATATGATATTATCGGATACAGGATAGGATAGGATAGAACATAAGATATGATTGAGGATAGGAAAGTATAGAGGATAGGGTAGAGGATTGGATAGGATAGAGGATTGGATAGGTTAGACTATAGCGGATATTGTAGGATAGAGGATAGGATAGGATTGATGATAGGATTGGATAGATGATAGGATAGGATAGAGGATAGGATACGATGGATGATAGGATATGATAGAGGATAGGATAGGATAAAGGATAGGATAGGATAGTGGATAGGATAGGATAGAGGATAGGATAGGATAGAGGATAGGATAGGATAGAGGATAGGATAGGATAGAGGATAGGATAGGATAGAGGATAGGATAGGATAGAGGATAGGAGAGGATAGAGGATAGGATAGGATAGAGGATAGGATAGGATAGAGGATAGGATAGGATAGAGGATAGGATAGGATAGAGGATATGATAGGATAGAAGATAGGATAGGATAGAGGATAGGATAGGATAGAGGATAGGATCGGATAGAAGATAGGATAGGATAGAGGATAGTATAGGATAGAGGATAGGATAGGATAGAGAATAGTATAGGATAGATGATATTATAGGATAGAGGATAGGATAGGATAGAGGATAGGATAGATGATTGGATAGGATAGAGGATAGGAACGGATAGAGGATAGGATAGGGGATTGGATAGGATAGAGGATAGGATAGGATAGAGGATAGGATAGGGAAGAGGATAGGATAGAGAATAGTATAGGATAGGATAGAGGATAGGATAGGGAAGAGGATAGGATAGAGAATAGTATAGGATAGGTGATATTATAGGATAGAGGATAGGATAGGATAGAGGGTAGGATAGGGTAGAGTATAGGATACAGAATAGGATAGGATAGAGGATAGGATAGGATAGAGTATAGGATACAGAATAGAGGATAGGATACGATAGAGGATAGTATTGGATAGAGGATAGGATAGGATAGAGGATAGTATAGGATAGAGGATAGGATAGGATAGAGAATAGTATAGCATAGATGATATTATAGGATAGAGGATAGGATAGGATAGAGGATAGGATCGGATAGAGCATAGGATAGGTGATTGGATGGGATAGAGGATAGGAAAAGATAGAGGATGGTATAGGATAGAGGATAACATAGTATAGAAAATAATATAGGATAGAGGATATTATAGGATAGAGGATAGAATAGGATAGAGGATAGGAACGGATAGAGGATAGGATAGGGGATTGGATAGGATAGAGGATTGGATAGGATAGGGGATAGGATAGGGTAGAGGATAGTATAGAGAATAGTATAGGATAGTGGTTAGGATAGGATAGATGATAGGATAGGGTCGAGGATAGGATAGAGAATAGGATAGGATAGATAATAGGATAGGATAGAGGATAGGATAGGGGATTGGATAGGATAGAGGATATGATAGGATAGAAGATAGATTAGGATAGAGGATAGCAGAGGATTGAGGATAGGATAGGATAGTGGATAGGATACGATAGAATAGACGATAGAGGATAGGATAGAGAATAGGATAGGTTAGATGATAATACAGGATAGAGGATAGGATAGAGGATTCGATATTATAGAGGATAGGATAGGGGATTGGATAGGATAGACGATAGGATAGGGAAGAGGATAGGATAGAGAATAGTATAGGATAGATGATATTATAGGATAGAGGATAGGATAGGTTAGAGGATAGGTTAAATGATAGCATAGTATAGAGGATAGGAAAGAGGATACAATATTATAGAGGATAGGATAGGATAGAGGACAAGATAGGATAGAGAATAGTATAGGATAGATGATATTATAGGATAGAGGATAGGATAGGTTAGAGGATAGGTTAGATGATAGCATAGTATAGAGGATAGGAAAGAGGATACAATATTATAGAGGATAGGATAGGATAGAGGATAAGATAGGATAGAGAATAGTATAGGATAGATGATAATATAGGATAGATGATAATATAGGATAGAGGATGGGATAGGATAGAGGATAGGATCGGATAGAGGATAGGATAGGGGATTGGATAGGATAGAGGATCGGATACGATAGGGGATAGGATAGGGTAGAGGATAGTATAGAGAATAGTATAGGATAGTGGTTAGGATAGGATAGAGGATAGGATAGGGTAGAGGATTGGATAGGGGATTGGATAGGATAGACGATAGGAGACGATAGAGGATAGTATAGGATAGAGGATAAGATAGAATAGAGAATAGTATAGGATAGATGATATTATAGGATAGAGAATAGGATAGGATAGAGGATAGGATCGGATAGAGGATAGGATAGGTGATTGGATGGGATAGAGGACAGGAGAAGATAGAGGATGGTATAGGATAGAGGATAACATAGGATAGAGAATAGTATAGGATAGATGATATTATAGGATAGAGGATAGGATAGGATAGAGGATAGGATAGGGGATTGGATAGGATAGAGGATAGGATAGGATAGAGGATAGGATAGGGTAGAGTATAGGATACAGAATAGGATAGGATAGAGGATAGGATAGGATACAGTATAGGATACAGAATACAGGATAGGATACGATAGAGGATAGTATAGGATAGAGGATAGGATAGGACAGAGGATAGTATAGGATAGAGGATAGGATAGGATAGAGGATAGGATATGATAGAGGATAGGATAGGATAGGATAGAGGAAAGGATAGGATTGAGGATAGGATATGGGATTGGATAGGATAGAGCATAGGATAGGCTACAGGATAGGATAGGATAGAGGATAGGATAGCATAGGATAGAGGATAGGATAGGATAGAGGATAGGATAGGATAGAGGACAGGATAGGATAGAGGATAGGATAGGATAGAGGATAGGATACTATAGAGGATAGGATAGGATAGAGGATAGGATAGGATAGAGGATAGGATAGAGGATAATATAGCGGATAGGATAGGATAGAGATTTGGAACGGATACATGATATTATACGATAGAGGATACGTAATGATAGATTATACGATATTATAGAGGATAGGATAGGATAGTGGATAGGATATTGTAGTGGATAGGATAGGATGGATGATAGGATATGATAGAGGATAGGATAGGATAGAGGATAGGATAGGGTAGGATACGGGATAGGATAGGATAGAGGATAGGATAGGATTCAGGATAGGATAGGATGGAGGATAGGATAGGATAGAGGAAAGTATAGGATTGTGGATAGGATTGGATAGAGGATAGGATAGGATAGAGGATAGGATACGATGGATGATAGGATATGATAGAGGATATAATAGGATAGGATAGTGGATAGGATTTGATAGAGGATATAATAGGATAGGATAGTGGATAGGATTTGATAGAGGATACGATAGACGATATGATACTATAGAGGATAGGATAGGATAGAAGATAGGATAGGATAGAGGATTTGATAGGATAAAGGATAGGATAGGACAGAAGATAGGATAGAGTATAGGATGGAGGATGGGATAGGATATATGATATTATCGGATACAGGATAGGATAGGATTGATGATAGGATTGGATAGAGGATAGGATAGGATAGAGGATAGGATAGAGGATAGAATAGGATAGAGGATAGGATACGATGGATGATAGGATATGATAGAGGATAGGATAGGGTAAAGGATAGGATAGGATAGTGGATAGCATAATATAGAGGATAGGATAGAGGATAGGATGGAGGATAGGATAGGATATATGATATTATCGGATACAGGATAGGATAGGATAGAACATAAGATATGATTGAGGATAGGAAAGTATAGAGGATAGGATAGAGGATTGGATAGGATAGAGGATTGGATAGGTTAGACTATAGCGGATATTGTAGGATAGAGGATAGGATAGGATTGATGATAGGATTGGATAGATGATAGGATAGGATAGAGGATAGGATACGATGGATGATAGGATATGATAGAGGATAGGATAGGATAAAGGATAGGATAGGATAGTGGATAGGATAGGATAGAAGATATAATAGGATAGAGGATAGGATAGGATAGAGGATAGGATCGGATAGAAGATAGGATAGGATAGAGGATAGTATAGGATAGAGGATAGGATAGGATAGAGAATAGTATAGGATAGATGATATTATAGGATAGAGGATAGGATAGGATAGAGGATAGGATAGATGATTGGATAGGATAGAGGATAGGAACGGATAGAGGATAGGATAGGGGATTGGATAGGATAGAGGATAGGATAGGATAGAGGATAGGATAGGGAAGAGGATAGGATAGAGAATAGTATAGGATAGGTGATATTATAGGATAGAGGATAGGATAGGATAGAGGGTAGGATAGGGTAGAGTATAGGATACAGAATAGGATAGGATAGAGGATAGGATAGGATAGAGTATAGGATACAGAATAGAGGATAGGATACGATAGAGGATAGTATTGGATAGAGGATAGGATAGGATAGAGGATAGTATAGGATAGAGGATAGGATAGGATAGAGAATAGTATAGCATAGATGATATTATAGGATAGAGGATAGGATAGGATAGAGGATAGGATCGGATAGAGCATAGGATAGGTGATTGGATGGGATAGAGGATAGGAAAAGATAGAGGATGGTATAGGATAGAGGATAACATAGGATAGAAAATAATATAGGATAGAGGATATTATAGGATAGAGGATAGGATAGGATAGAGGATAGGAACGGATAGAGGATAGGATAGGGGATTGGATAGGATAGAGGATTGGATAGGATAGGGGATAGGATAGGGTAGAGGATAGTATAGAGAATAGGATAGGATAGATAATAGGATAGGATAGAGGATAGGATAGGGGATTGGATAGGATAGAGGATAGGATTGGATAGAGGATACGATAGGGGATTGGGTAGTATAGAGGATAGGATAGGATACGATAGCGGATAGTATAGGATAGAGGATAGGATAGGATAGAGAATAGTATAGGATAGAGGATAGGATCGGATAGAGGATAGGATAGGGTAGAGGATAGGATAGGATAGAGGATAGGATAGGATAGAGGATAGGATAGGGTAGAGTATAGGATACAGAATAGGATAGGATAGAGGATAGGATAGGATAGAGGATAGGATCGGATAGAGGATAGGATAGGATAGATGATAGGATCGTATAGGGGATAGGATAGGTGAGTGGATAGGATAGAGGATAGGATAGGATTGGGGATGGGATAGGATAGATGATAGTATAGGATGGAGGATATGATATGGTAGAGGATAGGATAGAGAATAGGATAGATGATAGTATAGGATAGAGGATAGGATCGGATAGAGGATAGGATCGGATAGAGGATAGGATAGGATAGAGGATAGGATAGGATAGAGGATATGATAGGGTTGAGGATAGGACAGGATTGAGGATAGGATAGGATAGTGGATAGGATAGGGGATTGTTATAAGATAGAGGATAGGATAGGATAGGATAGATGATAGTATAGGGTAGAGGATAGGATAGGATTGAGGATGGGATAGGATAGTGGATAGGATAGGATAGAACAGACGATAGACTATAGGATAGAGAATAGGATAGATGATAGTATAGGACAGAGGATTGGATAGGATAGTTGATAGGATTGGATAGAGGATAGGATAGGGGATTGGGTAGTATAGAGTATAGGATTGGATAAAGGATAGGATACGATAGAGGATAGTTTAGGATAGAGGATAGGATAGGATAGAGCATAGTATAGGATAGATGATATTATAGGATAGAGGATATTATAGGATAGAGGATAGGATAGGATAGAGGATAGTATAGGATAGATGATATTATAGGATAGAGGATATTATAGGATAGAGGATAGGATAGGATAGAGGATAGGATCGGATAGAGGATAGGATAGGGGATTGGATAGGATAGAGGATAGGATAGGATAGAGGACAGGATAGGGTAGAGGATAGGATAGAGAATAGGATAGGATAGAGGATAGGATAGGATAGAGGATAGGATCGGATAGAGGATAGGATACGTTAGAGGAAAGTATAGGATAGAGGATAGGATAGGATAGAGAATAGTATAGGATAGAGGATAGGATAGGATAGAGGATACGATATTATAGAGGATAGGATAGGATAGAGGATAGGATCGGATAGAGGATAGGATAGGGGATTGGATAGGATAGAAGATAGTATAGGGTAGGATACGGGATAGGATAGGATAGAGGATAGGATAGGATTCAGGATAGGATAGGATGGAGGATAGGATAGGATAGAGGAAAGTATAGGATTGTGGATAGGATTGGATAGAGGATAGGATAGGATAGAGGATAGGATACGATGGATGATAGGATATGATAGAGGATATAATAGGATAGGATAGTGGATAGGATTTGATAGAGGATATAATAGGATAGGATAGTGGATAGGATTTGATAGAGGATACGATAGACGATATGATACTATAGAGGATAGGATAGGATAGAAGATAGGATAGGATAGAGGATTTGATAGGATAAAGGATAGGATAGGACAGAAGATAGGATAGAGTATAGGATGGAGGATAGGATAGGATATATGATATTATCGGATACAGGATAGGATAGGATTGATGATAGGATTGGATAGAGGATAGGATAGGATAGAGGATAGGATAGAGGATAGAATAGGATAGAGGATAGGATACGATGGATGATAGGCATATGATAGAGGATAGGATAGGGTAAAGGATAGGATAGGATAGTGGATAGCATAATATAGAGGATAGGATAGAGGATAGGATGGAGGATAGGATAGGATATATGATATTATCGGATACAGGATAGGATAGGATAGAACATAAGATATGATTGAGGATAGGAAAGTATAGAGGATAGGATAGAGGATTGGATAGGATAGAGGATTGGATAGGTTAGACTATAGCGGATATTGTAGGATAGAGGATAGGATAGGATTGATGATAGGATTGGATAGATGATAGGATAGGATAGAGGATAGGATACGATGGATGATAGGATATGATAGAGGATAGGATAGGATAAAGGATAGGATAGGATAGTGGATAGGATAGGATAGAAGATAGGATAGGATAGAGGATAGGATAGGATAGAGGATAGGATCGGATAGAAGATAGGATAGGATAGAGGATAGTATAGGATAGAGGATAGGATAGGATAGAGAATAGTATAGGATAGATGATATTATAGGATAGAGGATAGGATAGGATAGAGGATAGGATAGATGATTGGATAGGATAGAGGATAGGAACGGATAGAGGATAGGATAGGGGATTGGATAGGATAGAGGATAGGATAGGATAGAGGATAGGATAGGGAAGAGGATAGGATAGAGAATAGTATAGGATAGGTGATATTATAGGATAGAGGATAGGATAGGATAGAGGGTAGGATAGGGTAGAGTATAGGATACAGAATAGGATAGGATAGAGGATAGGATAGGATAGAGTATAGGATACAGAATAGAGGATAGGATACGATAGAGGATAGTATTGGATAGAGGATAGGATAGGATAGAGGATAGTATAGGATAGAGGATAGGATAGGATAGAGAATAGTATAGCATAGATGATATTATAGGATAGAGGATAGGATAGGATAGAGGATAGGATCGGATAGAGCATAGGATAGGTGATTGGATGGGATAGAGGATAGGAAAAGATAGAAGATGGTATAGGATAGAGGATAACATAGGATAGAAAATAATATAGGATAGAGGATATTATAGGATAGAGGATAGGATAGGATAGAGGATAGGAACGGATAGAGGATAGGATAGGGGATTGGATAGGATAGAGGATTGGATAGGATAGGGGATAGGATAGGGTAGAGGATAGTATAGAGAATAGTATAGGATAGTGGTTAGGATAGGATAGAGGATAGGATAGGGTAGAGGATAGGATAGAGAATAGGATAGGATAGATAATAGGATAGGATAGAGGATAGGATAGGGGATTGGATAGGATAGAGGATAGGATTGGATAGAGGATACGATAGGGGATTGGGTAGTATAGAGGATAGGATAGGATACGATAGCGGATAGTATAGGATAGAGGATAGGATAGGATAGAGAATAGTATAGGATAGAGGATAGGATCGGATAGAGGATAGGATAGGGTAGAGGATAGGATAGGATAGAGGATAGGATAGGATAGAGGATAGGATAGGGTAGAGTATAGGATACAGAATAGGATAGGATAGAGGATAGGATAGGATAGAGGATAGGATCGGATAGAGGATAGGATAGGATAGATGATAGGATCGTATAGGGGATAGGATAGGTGAGTGGATAGGATAGAGGATAGGATAGGATTGGGGATGGGATAGGATAGATGATAGTATAGGATGGAGGATATGATATGGTAGAGGATAGGATAGAGAATAGGATAGATGATAGTATAGGATAGAGGATAGGATCGGATAGAGGATAGGATCGGATAGAGGATAGGATAGGATAGAGGATAGGATAGGATAGAGGATATGATAGGGTTGAGGATAGGACAGGATTGAGGATAGGATAGGATAGTGGATAGGATAGGGGATTGTTATAAGATAGAGGATAGGATAGGATAGGATAGATGATAGAATAGGGTAGAGGATAGGATAGGATTGAGGATGGGATAGGATAGTGGATAGGATAGGATAGAACAGACGATAGACTATAGGATAGAGAATAGGATAGATGATAGTATAGGACAGAGGATTGGATAGGATAGTTGATAGGATTGGATAGAGGATAGGATAGGGGATTGGGTAGTATAGAGTATAGGATTGGATAAAGGATAGGATACGATAGAGGATAGTTTAGGATAGAGGATAGGATAGGATAGAGCATAGTATAGGATAGATGATATTATAGGATAGAGGATATTATAGGATAGAGGATAGGATAGGATAGAGGATAGTATAGGATAGATGATATTATAGGATAGAGGATATTATAGGATAGAGGATAGGATAGGATAGAGGATAGGATCGGATAGAGGATAGGATAGGGGATTGGATAGGATAGAGGATAGGATAGGATAGAGGACAGGATAGGGTAGAGGATAGGATAGAGAATAGGATAGGATAGAGGATAGGATAGGATAGAGGATAGGATCGGATAGAGGATAGGATACGTTAGAGGAAAGTATAGGATAGAGGATAGGATAGGATAGAGAATAGTATAGGATAGAGGATAGGATAGGATAGAGGATACGATATTATAGAGGATAGGATAGGATAGAGGATAGGATCGGATAGAGGATAGGATAGGGGATTGGATAGGATAGAAGATAGTATAGGATAGAGGATAGGATAGGATAGAGGATAGGATAGGGTAGAAGATAGGATAGGATAGGATAGAGGATAGAATGGGGTAGAGGTTAGGATCGGATAGAGGATAGGTTGGGGATTGGATAGGATAGAGGATAGGATAGGGTAGAGGATAGGATAGGGTAGAGGATAGGATAGGATAGAGGGTAGGATAGGATAGAGGTTAGGATAGGGTAGAGTATAGGATACAGAATAGGATAGGATAGAGGATATGATAGGATAGAGGATAGGATCGGATAGAGGATAGGATAGGATAGAGGATAGGATCGGATAGAGGATAGGATACGATAGAGGATAGTATAGGATAGAGGTTAGGATCGGATAGAGGATAGGATAGGGGATTGGATAGGATAGAGGATAGGATAGGGTAGAGGATAGGATAGAGAATAGGATAGGATAGAGGATAGGATAGGATAGAGGATAGGATCGGATAGAGGATAGGATACGATAGAGGATAGTATAGGATAGAGGTTAGGATCGGATAGAGGATAGGATAGGGGATTGGATAGGATAGAGGATAGGATAGGGTAGAGGATAGGATAGAGAATAGGATAGGATAGAGGATAGGATAGGATAGAGGATAGGATAGAGAATAGTATAGGATAGGTGATATTATAGGATAGAGGATAGGATAGGATAGAGGGTAGGATAGGGTAGAGTATAGGATACAGAATAGGATAGGATAGAGGATAGGATAGGATAGAGTATAGGATACAGAATAGAGGATAGGATACGATAGAGGATAGTATTGGATAGAGGATAGGATAGGATAGAGGATAGTATAGGATAGAGGATAGGATAGGATAGAGAATAGTATAGCATAGATGATATTATAGGATAGAGGATAGGATAGGATAGAGGATAGGATCGGATAGAGCATAGGATAGGTGATTGGATGGGATAGAGGATAGGAAAAGATAGAGGATGGTATAGGATAGAGGATAACATAGGATAGAAAATAATATAGGATAGAGGATATTATAGGATAGAGGATAGGATAGGATAGAGGATAGGAACGGATAGAGGATAGGATAGGGGATTGGATAGGATAGAGGATTGGATAGGATAGGGGATAGGATAGGGTAGAGGATAGTATAGAGAATAGTATAGGATAGTGGTTAGGATAGGATAGAGGATAGGATAGGGTAGAGGATAGGATAGAGAATAGGATAGGATAGATAATAGGATAGGATAGAGGATAGGATAGGGGATTGGATAGGATAGAGGATAGGATTGGATAGAGGATACGATAGGG
The DNA here is from genome assembly GCF_050948215.1 of Halictus rubicundus. Classification (NCBI taxonomy): domain Eukaryota; kingdom Metazoa; phylum Arthropoda; class Insecta; order Hymenoptera; family Halictidae; genus Halictus; species Halictus rubicundus. The sequence continues at coordinate 331,612 of NW_027488689.1, forward strand.
GATTGGGTAGTATAGAGGATAGGATAGGATACGATAGCGGATAGTATAGGATAGAGGATAGGATAGGATAGAGAATAGTATAGGATAGAGGATAGGATCGGATAGAGGATAGGATAGGGTAGAGGATAGGATAGGATAGAGGATAGGATAGGATAGAGGATAGGATAGGGTAGAGTATAGGATACAGAATAGGATAGGATAGAGGATAGGATAGGATAGAGGATAGGATCGGATAGAGGATAGGATAGGATAGATGATAGGATCGTATAGGGGATAGGATAGGTGAGTGGATAGGATAGAGGATAGGATAGGATTGGGGATGGGATAGGATAGATGATAGTATAGGATGGAGGATATGATATGGTAGAGGATAGGATAGAGAATAGGATAGATGATAGTATAGGATAGAGGATATTATAGGATAGAGGATAGGATAGGATAGAGGATAGGATCGGATAGAGGATTGGATAGGGGATTGGATAGGATAGAGGATAGGATAGGATAGAGGACAGGATAGGGTAGAGGATAGGATAGAGAATAGGATAGGATAGAGGATAGGATAGGATAGAGGATAGGATCGGATAGAGGATAGGATACGTTAGAGGAAAGTATAGGATAGAGGATAGGATAGGATAGAGAATAGTATAGGATAGAGGATAGGATAGGATAGAGGATACGATATTATAGAGGATAGGATAGGATAGAGGATAGGATCGGATAGAGGATAGGATAGGGGATTGGATAGGATAGAGGATAGTATAGGATAGAGGATAGGATAGGATAGAGGATAGGATAGGGTAGAAGATAGGATAGGATAGGATAGAGGATAGAATGGGGTAGAGGTTAGGATCGGATAGAGGATAGGTTGGGGATTGGATAGGATAGAGGATAGGATAGGGTAGAGGATAGGATAGGGTAGAGGATAGGATAGGATAGAGGGTAGGATAGGATAGAGGTTAGGATAGGGTAGAGTATAGGATACAGAATAGGATAGGATAGAGGATATGATAGGATAGAGGATAGGATCGGATAGAGGATAGGATAGGATAGAGGATAGGATCGGATAGAGGATAGGATACGATAGAGGATAGTATAGGATAGAGGTTAGGATCGGATAGAGGATAGGATAGGGGATTGGATAGGATAGAGGATAGGATAGGGTAGAGGATAGGATAGAGAATAGGATAGGATAGAGGATAGGATAGGATAGAGGATAGGATCGGATAGAGGATAGGATACGATAGAGGATAGTATAGGATAGAGGTTAGGATCGGATAGAGGATAGGATAGGGGATTGGATAGGATAGAGGATAGGATAGGGTAGAGGATAGGATAGAGAATAGGATAGGATAGAGGATAGGATAGGATAGAGGATAGGATCGGATAGAGGATAGGATACGTTAGAGGAAAGTATAGGATAGAGGATAGGATAGGATAGAGAATAGTATAGGATAGAGGATAGGATAGGATAGAGGATACGATATTATAGAGGATAGGATAGGATAGAGGATAGGATCGGATAGAGGATAGGATAGGGGATTGGATAGGATAGAGGATAGTATAGGATAGAGGATAGGATAGGATAGAGGATAGGATAGGGTAGAAGATAGGATAGGATAGGATAGAGGATAGAATGGGGTAGAGGTTAGGATCGGATAGAGGATAGGTTGGGGATTGGATAGGATAGAGGATAGGATAGGGTAGAGGATAGGATAGGGTAGAGGATAGGATAGGATAGAGGATAGGATAGGATAGAGGTTAGGATAGGGTAGAGTATAGGATACAGAATAGGATAGGATAGAGGATATGATAGGATAGAGGATACTATCGGATAGAGGATAGGATAGGATAGAGGATAGGATCGGATAGAGGATAGGATACGATAGAGGATAGTATAGGTTAGAGGATAGGATAGGATAGAGAATAGTATAGAATAGATGATATTATAGGATAGAGGATAGGATAGGATAGAGGATAGGATAGAGGATAGGATAGAGGATAGGATAGAGGATAGGATAGAAGATTGGATAGGATAGAGTATAGGATAGGATAGCGGATAGGATAGAATGGAGTATAGGATAGGATTGAGGATACGATAGGGTTCAGGATAGGATAGGATAGAGGATAGGATACGATAGAGGATAGTATAGGATAGAGGATAGGATAGGATAGAGAATAGTATAGGATAGATGATATTGTAGGATAGAGGATATTATAGGATACAGGATAGGACAGGATAGAGGATAGGATCGGATAGAGGATAGGATAGGGTTGAGGATAGGACAGGATTGAAGATAGGATAGGATAGTGGATAGGATAGGGGATTCGATAAGATAGAGGATAGTATAGGATAGAGGATAGGATAGGATAGAGAATAGTATAGGATAGATGATATTGTAGGATAGAGGATATTATAGGATACAGGATAGGACAGGATAGAGGATAGGATCGGATAGAGGATAGGATCGGATAGAGGATAGGATAGGGTAGAGGATAGGATAGGATGGAGGATATAATAGGATAGAGGATAGGATAGGATAGAGAATAGTATAGGATAGATGATATTGTAGGATAGAGGATATTATAGGATAGAGGATAGGATAGGATAGAGGATAGGATAGGATAGAGGATAGGATAGGGTTGAGGATAGGACAGGATTGAAGATAGGATAGGATAGTGGATAGGATTGTGGATTCGATAAGATAGAGGATAGGATAGGGTAGAGGATAGGATAGGGTAGAGGATAGGATAGGATAGAGGATAGGATAGGATAGAGGTTAGGATAGGGTAGAGTATAGGATACAGAATAGGATAGGATAGAGGATATGATAGGATAGAGGATACTATCGGATAGAGGATAGGATAGGATAGAGGATAGGATCGGATAGAGGATAGGATACGATAGAGGATAGTATAGGTTAGAGGATAGGATAGGATAGAGAATAGTATAGAATAGATGATATTATAGGATAGAGGATAGGATAGGATAGAGGATAGGATAGAGGATAGGATAGAGGATAGGATAGAGGATAGGATAGAAGATTGGATAGGATAGAGTATAGGATAGGATAGCGGATAGGATAGAATGGAGTATAGGATAGGATTGAGGATACGATAGGGTTCAGGATAGGATAGGATAGAGGATAGGATACGATAGAGGATAGTATAGGATAGAGGATAGGATAGGATAGAGAATAGTATAGGATAGATGATATTGTAGGATAGAGGATATTATAGGATACAGGATAGGACAGGATAGAGGATAGGATCGGATAGAGGATAGGATAGGGTTGAGGATAGGACAGGATTGAAGATAGGATAGGATAGTGGATAGGATAGGGGATTCGATAAGATAGAGGATAGTATAGGATACAGGATAGGATAGGATAGAGAATAGTATAGGATAGATGATATTGTAGGATAGAGGATATTATAGGATACAGGATAGGACAGGATAGAGGATAGGATCGGATAGAGGATAGGATCGGATAGAGGATAGGATAGGGTAGAGGATAGGATAGGATGGAGGATATAATAGGATAGAGGATAGGATAGGATAGAGAATAGTATAGGATAGATGATATTGTAGGATAGAGGATATTATAGGATAGAGGATAGGATAGGATAGAGGATAGGATAGGATAGAGGATAGGATAGGGTTGAGGATAGGACAGGATTGAAGATAGGATAGGATAGTGGATAGGATTGTGGATTCGATAAGATAGAGGATAGGATAGGATAGGATAGATGATAGTATAGGATAGAGGATAGGATAGGATTGAGGATAGGATAGGATAGTGGATAGGATGGGATAGAACAGACGATAGAGGATAGGATAGAGAATAGGATAGATGATTGTATTGGATAGAGGATTGGATAGGATAGAGGATAGGATTGGATAGAGGATAGGATAGGGGATTGGGTAGTATAGAGGATAGGATAGGATAAAGGATAGGATACGATAGAGGATAGTATTGGATAGAGGATAGGATAGGATAGAGGATAGGATCGGATAGAATATAGGATAGGTGATTGGATAGGATAGAGGATAGGATAAGATAGAGGACAGGATAGGGTAGAGGATAGGATAGAGAAGAGGATAGGATAGAGGATAGGATAGGATAGAGGATAGGATCGGATAGAGGATAGGATACGTTAGAGGAAAGTATAGGATAGAGGATAGGATAGGATAGAGAATAGTATAGGATAGAGGATAGGATAGGATAGAGGATACGATATTATAGAGGATAGGATAGGATAGAGGATAGGACCGGATAGAGGATAGGATAGGGGATTGGATAGGATAGACGATAGTATAGGATAGAGGATAGGATAGGGTAGAAGATAGGATAGGATAGGATAGAGCATAGTATAGGATAGATGATATTATAGGATACAGGATATTATAGGATAGAGGATAGGATAGGATAGAGGATAGTATAGGATAGATGATATTATAGGATAGAGGATAGGATAGGATAGAGGGTAGGATAGGGTAGAGTATAGGATACAGAATAGGATAGGATAGAGGATAGGATAGGATAGAGTATAGGATACAGAATAGAGGATAGGATACGATAGAGGATAGTATTGGATAGAGGATAGGATAGGATAGAGGATAGTATAGGATAGAGGATAGGATAGGATAGAGAATAGTATAGCATAGATGATATTATAGGATAGAGGATAGGATAGGATAGAGGATAGGATCGGATAGAGCATAGGATAGGTGATTGGATGGGATAGAGGATAGGAAAAGATAGAGGATGGTATAGGATAGAGGATAACATAGGATAGAAAATAATATAGGATAGAGGATATTATAGGATAGAGGATAGGATAGGATAGAGGATAGGAACGGATAGAGGATAGGATAGGGGATTGGATAGGATAGAGGATTGGATAGGATAGGGGATAGGATAGGGTAGAGGATAGTATAGAGAATAGTATAGGATAGTGGTTAGGATAGGATAGAGGATAGGATAGGGTAGAGGATAGGATAGAGAATAGGATAGGATAGATAATAGGATAGGATAGAGGATAGGATAGGGGATTGGATAGGATAGAGGATAGGATTGGATAGAGGATACGATAGGGGATTGGGTAGTATAGAGGATAGGATAGGATACGATAGCGGATAGTATAGGATAGAGGATAGGATAGGATAGAGAATAGTATAGGATAGAGGATAGGATCGGATAGAGGATAGGATAGGGTAGAGGATAGGATAGGATAGAGGATAGGATAGGATAGAGGATAGGATAGGGTAGAGTATAGGATACAGAATAGGATAGGATAGAGGATAGGATAGGATAGAGGATAGGATCGGATAGAGGATAGGATAGGATAGATGATAGGATCGTATAGGGGATAGGATAGGTGAGTGGATAGGATAGAGGATAGGATAGGATTGGGGATGGGATAGGATAGATGATAGTATAGGATGGAGGATATGATATGGTAGAGGATAGGATAGAGAATAGGATAGATGATAGTATAGGATAGAGGATAGGATCGGATAGAGGATAGGATCGGATAGAGGATAGGATAGGATAGAGGATAGGATAGGATAGAGGATATGATAGGGTTGAGGATAGGACAGGATTGAGGATAGGATAGGATAGTGGATAGGATAGGGGATTGTTATAAGATAGAGGATAGGATAGGATAGGATAGATGATAGTATAGGGTAGAGGATAGGATAGGATTGAGGATGGGATAGGATAGTGGATAGGAAAGGATAGAACAGACGATAGACTATAGGATAGAGAATAGGATAGATGATAGTATAGGACAGAGGATTGGATAGGATAGTTGATAGGATTGGATAGAGGATAGGATAGGGGATTGGGTAGTATAGAGTATAGGATTGGATAAAGGATAGGATACGATAGAGGATAGTTTAGGATAGAGGATAGGATAGGATAGAGCATAGTATAGGATAGATGATATTATAGGATAGAGGATATTATAGGATAGAGGATAGGATAGGATAGAGGATAGTATAGGATAGATGATATTATAGGATAGAGGATATTATAGGATAGAGGATAGGATAGGATAGAGGATAGGATCGGATAGAGGATTGGATAGGGGATTGGATAGGATAGAGGATAGGATAGGATAGAGGACAGGATAGGGTAGAGGATAGGATAGAGAATAGGATAGGATAGAGGATAGGATAGGATAGAGGATAGGATCGGATAGAGGATAGGATACGTTAGAGGAAAGTATAGGATAGAGGATAGGATAGGATAGAGAATAGTATAGGATAGAGGATAGGATAGGATAGAGGATACGATATTATAGAGGATAGGATAGGATAGAGGATAGGATCGGATAGAGGATAGGATAGGGGATTGGATAGGATAGAGGATAGTATAGGATAGAGGATAGGATAGGATAGAGGATAGGATAGGGTAGAAGATAGGATAGGATAGGATAGAGGATAGAATGGGGTAGAGGTTAGGATCGGATAGAGGATAGGTTGGGGATTGGATAGGATAGAGGATAGGATAGGGTAGAGGATAGGATAGGGTAGAGGATAGGATAGGATAGAGGGTAGGATAGGATAGAGGTTAGGATAGGGTAGAGTATAGGATACAGAATAGGATAGGATAGAGGATATGATAGGATAGAGGATAGGATCGGATAGAGGATAGGATAGGATAGAGGATAGGATCGGATAGAGGATAGGATACGATAGAGGATAGTATAGGATAGAGGTTAGGATCGGATAGAGGATAGGATAGGGGATTGGATAGGATAGAGGATAGGATAGGGTAGAGGATAGGATAGAGAATAGGATAGGATAGAGGATAGGATAGGATAGAGGATAGGATCGGATAGAGGATAGGATACGATAGAGGATAGTATAGGATAGAGGTTAGGATCGGATAGAGGATAGGATAGGGGATTGGATAGGATAGAGGATAGGATAGGGTAGAGGATAGGATAGAGAATAGGATAGGATAGAGGATAGGATAGGATAGAGGATAGGATCGGATAGAGGATAGGATACGTTAGAGGAAAGTATAGGATAGAGGATAGGATAGGATAGAGAATAGTATAGGATAGAGGATAGGATAGGATAGAGGATACGATATTATAGAGGATAGGATAGGATAGAGGATAGGATCGGATAGAGGATAGGATAGGGGATTGGATAGGATAGAGGATAGTATAGGATAGAGGATAGGATAGGATAGAGGATAGGATAGGGTAGAAGATAGGATAGGATAGGATAGAGGATAGAATGGGGTAGAGGTTAGGATCGGATAGAGGATAGGTTGGGGATTGGATAGGATAGAGGATAGGATAGGGTAGAGGATAGGATAGGGTAGAGGATAGGATAGGATAGAGGATAGGATAGGATAGAGGTTAGGATAGGGTAGAGTATAGGATACAGAATAGGATAGGATAGAGGATATGATAGGATAGAGGATACTATCGGATAGAGGATAGGATAGGATAGAGGATAGGATCGGATAGAGGATAGGATACGATAGAGGATAGTATAGGTTAGAGGATAGGATAGGATAGAGAATAGTATAGAATAGATGATATTATAGGATAGAGGATAGGATAGGATAGAGGATAGGATAGAGGATAGGATAGAGGATAGGATAGAGGATAGGATAGAAGATTGGATAGGATAGAGTATAGGATAGGATAGCGGATAGGATAGAATGGAGTATAGGATAGGATTGAGGATACGATAGGGTTCAGGATAGGATAGGATAGAGGATAGGATACGATAGAGGATAGTATAGGATAGAGGATAGGATAGGATAGAGAATAGTATAGGATAGATGATATTGTAGGATAGAGGATATTATAGGATACAGGATAGGACAGGATAGAGGATAGGATCGGATAGAGGATAGGATAGGGTTGAGGATAGGACAGGATTGAAGATAGGATAGGATAGTGGATAGGATAGGGGATTCGATAAGATAGAGGATAGTATAGGATAGAGGATAGGATAGGATAGAGAATAGTATAGGATAGATGATATTGTAGGATAGAGGATATTATAGGATACAGGATAGGACAGGATAGAGGATAGGATCGGATAGAGGATAGGATCGGATAGAGGATAGGATAGGGTAGAGGATAGGATAGGATGGAGGATATAATAGGATAGAGGATAGGATAGGATAGAGAATAGTATAGGATAGATGATATTGTAGGATAGAGGATATTATAGGATAGAGGATAGGATAGGATAGAGGATAGGATAGGATAGAGGATAGGATAGGGTTGAGGATAGGACAGGATTGAAGATAGGATAGGATAGTGGATAGGATTGTGGATTCGATAAGATAGAGGATAGGATAGGGTAGAGGATAGGATAGGGTAGAGGATAGGATAGGATAGAGGATAGGATAGGATAGAGGTTAGGATAGGGTAGAGTATAGGATACAGAATAGGATAGGATAGAGGATATGATAGGATAGAGGATACTATCGGATAGAGGATAGGATAGGATAGAGGATAGGATCGGATAGAGGATAGGATACGATAGAGGATAGTATAGGTTAGAGGATAGGATAGGATAGAGAATAGTATAGAATAGATGATATTATAGGATAGAGGATAGGATAGGATAGAGGATAGGATAGAGGATAGGATAGAGGATAGGATAGAGGATAGGATAGAAGATTGGATAGGATAGAGTATAGGATAGGATAGCGGATAGGATAGAATGGAGTATAGGATAGGATTGAGGATACGATAGGGTTCAGGATAGGATAGGATAGAGGATAGGATACGATAGAGGATAGTATAGGATAGAGGATAGGATAGGATAGAGAATAGTATAGGATAGATGATATTGTAGGATAGAGGATATTATATTATACAGGATAGGACAGGATAGAGGATAGGATCGGATAGAGGATAGGATAGGGTTGAGGATAGGACAGGATTGAAGATAGGATAGGATAGTGGATAGGATAGGGGATTCGATAAGATAGAGGATAGTATAGGATAGAGGATAGGATAGGATAGAGAATAGTATAGGATAGATGATATTGTAGGATAGAGGATATTATAGGATACAGGATAGGACAGGATAGAGGATAGGATCGGATAGAGGATAGGATCGGATAGAGGATAGGATAGGGTAGAGGATAGGATAGGATGGAGGATATAATAGGATAGAGGATAGGATAGGATAGAGAATAGTATAGGATAGATGATATTGTAGGATAGAGGATATTATAGGATAGAGGATAGGATAGGATAGAGGATAGGATAGGATAGAGGATAGGATAGGGTTGAGGATAGGACAGGATTGAAGATAGGATAGGATAGTGGATAGGATTGTGGATTCGATAAGATAGAGGATAGGATAGGATAGGATAGATGATAGTGTAGGATAGAGGATAGGATAGGATTGAGGATAGGATAGGATAGTGGATAGGATGGGATAGAACAGACGATAGAGGATAGGATAGAGAATAGGATAGATGATTGTATTGGATAGAGGATTGGATAGGATAGAGGATAGGATTGGATAGAGGATAGGATAGGGGATTGGGTAGTATAGAGGATAGGATAGGATAAAGGATAGGATACGATAGAGGATAGTATTGGATAGAGGATAGGATAGGATAGAGGATAGGATCGGATAGAATATAGGATAGGTGATTGGATAGGATAGAGGATAGGATAAGATAGAGGACAGGATAGGGTAGAGGATAGGATAGAGAAGAGGATAGGATAGAGGATAGGATAGGATAGAGGATAGGATCGGATAGAGGATAGGATACGTTAGAGGAAAGTATAGGATAGAGGATAGGATAGGATAGAGAATAGTATAGGATAGAGGATAGGATAGGATAGAGGATACGATATTATAGAGGATAGGATAGGATAGAGGATAGCACCGGATAGAGGATAGGATAGGGGATTGGATAGGATAGACGATAGTATAGGATAGAGGATAGGATAGGGTAGAAGATAGGATAGGATAGGATAGAGCATAGTATAGGATAGATGATATTATAGGATACAGGATATTATAGGATAGAGGATAGGATAGGATAGAGGATAGTATAGGATAGATGATATTATAGGATAGAGGATATTATAGGATAGAGGATAGGATAGGATAGAGGATAGGATCGGATAGAGGATAGGATAGAGGATAGGATAGGATAGAGGTTAGGATAGGGTAGAGTATAGGATACAGAATAGGATAGGATAGAGGATAGGATAGGATAGAGGATAGGATCGGCTAGAGTATAGGATACAGAATAGGATAGGATAGAGGATAGGATAGGATAGAGGATAGTATCGGATAGAGGATAGTATAGGATAGAGGATAGGATCGGATAGAGGATAGGATACGATAGAGGATAGGATAGAGGATAGGATAGAGGATTGGATAGGATAGAGGATATGATAGGATAGAAGATAGGATAGGATAGAGGTTAGGAGAGGATTGAGGATAGGAGAGGATATTGGATAGGATCGGATAGAGGATAGGATACGATAGAGGATAGTATAGGATAGAGGATAGGATAGGATAGAGAATAGTATAGGATAGATGATATTATAGGATAGAGGATAGGATAGGGAAGAGTATAGGATACAGAATAGGATAGGATAGAGGACAGGGGATAGGGGATAGGGGATTGGATAGGATAGAGGATAGGATAGGATAGAGGATAGGATAGGGTAGAGGATAGGATAGAGAATAGGATAGGATAGGATAGAGGATAGGATCGGATAGAGGATAGGATAGGATAGAGGATAGTATAGGATAGAGGGTAGGATATGATAGAGAATAGTATAGGATAGAGGATAGGATAGGATAGAGGATAGGATAGGGTTGAGGATAGGACAGGATTGAGGATAGGATCGGATAGTGGATAGGATAGGTGATTGGATAAGATATAGGATAGGATAGGATAGGATAGATGATAGTATAGGATAGAGGATAGGATAGGATTGAGGATAGGATAGGATAGTGGATAGGATAGGATAGAACAGACGATACAGGATAGGATAGAGAATAGGATAGATGATAGTATAGGATAGAGGATTGGATAGGATAGAGGATAGGATTGGATAGAGGATACGATAGGGGATTGGGTAGTATAGAGGATAGGATAGGATACGATAGAGGATAGAATGGGGTAGAGGTTAGGATCGGATAGAGGATAGGTTGGGGATTGGATAGGATAGAGGATAGGATAGGGTAGAGGATAGGATAGGGTAGAGGATAGGATAGGATAGAGGGTAGGATAGGATAGAGGTTAGGATAGGGTAGAGTATAGGATACAGAATAGGATAGGATAGAGGATATGATAGGATAGAGGATAGGATCGGATAGAGGATAGGATAGGATAGAGGATAGGATCGGATAGAGGATAGGATACGATAGAGGATAGTATAGGATAGAGGTTAGGATCGGATAGAGGATAGGATAGGGGATTGGATAGGATAGAGGATAGGATAGGGTAGAGGATAGGATAGAGAATAGGATAGGATAGAGGATAGGATAGGATAGAGGATAGGATCGGATAGAGGATAGGATACGATAGAGGATAGTATAGGATAGAGGTTAGGATCGGATAGAGGATAGGATAGGGGATTGGATAGGATAGAGGATAGGATAGGGTAGAGGATAGGATAGAGAATAGGATAGGATAGAGGATAGGATAGGATAGAGGATAGGATCGGATAGAGGATAGGATACGTTAGAGGAAAGTATAGGATAGAGGATAGGATAGGATAGAGAATAGTATAGGATAGAGGATAGGATAGGATAGAGGATACGATATTATAGAGGATAGGATAGGATAGAGGATAGGATCGGATAGAGGATAGGATAGGGGATTGGATAGGATAGAGGATAGTATAGGATAGAGGATAGGATAGGATAGAGGATAGGATAGGGTAGAAGATAGGATAGGATAGGATAGAGGATAGAATGGGGTAGAGGTTAGGATCGGATAGAGGATAGGTTGGGGATTGGATAGGATAGAGGATAGGATAGGGTAGAGGATAGGATAGGGTAGAGGATAGGATAGGATAGAGGATAGGATAGGATAGAGGTTAGGATAGGGTAGAGTATAGGATACAGAATAGGATAGGATAGAGGATATGATAGGATAGAGGATACTATCGGATAGAGGATAGGATAGGATAGAGGATAGGATCGGATAGAGGATAGGATACGATAGAGGATAGTATAGGTTAGAGGATAGGATAGGATAGAGAATAGTATAGAATAGATGATATTATAGGATAGAGGATAGGATAGGATAGAGGATAGGATAGAGGATAGGATAGAGGATAGGATAGAGGATAGGATAGAAGATTGGATAGGATAGAGTATAGGATAGGATAGCGGATAGGATAGAATGGAGTATAGGATAGGATTGAGGATACGATAGGGTTCAGGATAGGATAGGATAGAGGATAGGATACGATAGAGGATAGTATAGGATAGAGGATAGGATAGGATAGAGAATAGTATAGGATAGATGATATTGTAGGATAGAGGATATTATAGGATACAGGATAGGACAGGATAGAGGATAGGATCGGATAGAGGATAGGATAGGGTTGAGGATAGGACAGGATTGAAGATAGGATAGGATAGTGGATAGGATAGGGGATTCGATAAGATAGAGGATAGTATAGGATAGAGGATAGGATAGGATAGAGAATAGTATAGGATAGATGATATTGTAGGATAGAGGATATTATAGGATACAGGATAGGACAGGATAGAGGATAGGATCGGATAGAGGATAGGATCGGATAGAGGATAGGATAGGGTAGAGGATAGGATAGGATGGAGGATATAATAGGATAGAGGATAGGATAGGATAGAGAATAGTATAGGATAGATGATATTGTAGGATAGAGGATATTATAGGATAGAGGATAGGATAGGATAGAGGATAGGATAGGATAGAGGATAGGATAGGGTTGAGGATAGGACAGGATTGAAGATAGGATAGGATAGTGGATAGGATTGTGGATTCGATAAGATAGAGGATAGGATAGGATAGGATAGATGATAGTATAGGATAGAGGATAGGATAGGATTGAGGATAGGATAGGATAGTGGATAGGATGGGATAGAACAGACGATAGAGGATAGGATAGAGAATAGGATAGATGATTGTATTGGATAGAGGATTGGATAGGATAGAGGATAGGATTGGATAGAGGATAGGATAGGGGATTGGGTAGTATAGAGGATAGGATAGGATAAAGGATAGGATACGATAGAGGATAGTATTGGATAGAGGATAGGATAGGATAGAGGATAGGATCGGATAGAATATAGGGTAGGTGATTGGATAGGATAGAGGATAGGATAAGATAGAGGACAGGATAGGGTAGAGGATAGGATAGAGAAGAGGATAGGATAGAGGATAGGATAGGATAGAGGATAGGATCGGATAGAGGATAGGATACGTTAGAGGAAAGTATAGGATAGAGGATAGGATAGGATAGAGAATAGTATAGGATAGAGGATAGGATAGGATAGAGGATACGATATTATAGAGGATAGGATAGGATAGAGGATAGGATCGGATAGAGGATAGGATAGGGGATTGGATAGGATAGACGATAGTATAGGATAGAGGATAGGATAGGATAGAGGATAGGATAGGGTAGAAGATAGGATAGGATAGGATAGAGCATAGTATAGGATAGATGATATTATAGGATACAGGATATTATAGGATAGAGGATAGGATAGGATAGAGGATAGTATAGGATAGATGATATTATAGGATAGAGGATATTATAGGATAGAGGATAGGATAGGATAGAGGATAGGATCGGATAGAGGATAGGATAGAGGATAGGATAGGATAGAGGTTAGGATAGGGTAGAGTATAGGATACAGAATAGGATAGGATAGAGGATAGGATAGGATAGAGGATAGGATCGGCTAGAGTATAGGATACAGAATAGGATAGGATAGAGGATAGGATAGGATAGAGGATAGTATCGGATAGAGGATAGTATAGGATAGAGGATAGGATCGGATAGAGGATAGGATACGATAGAGGATAGGATAGAGGATAGGATAGAGGATTGGATAGGATAGAGGATATGATAGGATAGAAGATAGGATAGGATAGAGGTTAGGAGAGGATTGAGGATAGGAGAGGATATTGGATAGGATCGGATAGAGGATAGGATACGATAGAGGATAGTATAGGATAGAGGATAGGATAGGATAGAGAATAGTATAGGATAGATGATATTATAGGATAGAGGATAGGATAGGGAAGAGTATAGGATACAGAATAGGATAGGATAGAGGACAGGGGATAGGGGATAGGGGATTGGATAGGATAGAGGATAGGATAGGATAGAGGATAGGATTGGGTAGAGGATAGGATAGAGAATAGGATAGGATAGGATAGAGGATAGGATCGGATAGAGGATAGGATAGGATAGAGGATAGTATAGGATAGAGGGTAGGATATGATAGAGAATAGTATAGGATAGAGGATAGGATAGGATAGAGGATAGGATAGGGTTGAGGATAGGACAGGATTGAGGATAGGATCGGATAGTGGATAGGATAGGTGATTGGATAAGATATAGGATAGGATAGGATAGGATAGATGATAGTATAGGATAGAGGATAGGATAGGATTGAGGATAGGATAGGATAGTGGATAGGATAGGATAGAACAGACGATACAGGATAGGATAGAGAATAGGATAGATGATAGTATAGGATAGAGGATTGGATAGGATAGAGGATAGGATTGGATAGAGGATACGATAGGGGATTGGGTAGTATAGAGGATAGGATAGGATACGATAGAGGATAGTAAAGGATAGAGGATAGGATAGGATAGAGAATAGTATAGGATAAAGGATAGGATCGGATAGAGGATAGGATAGGGTAGAGGATAGGATAGGATAGAGGATAGGATAGGGTAGAGTATAGGATACAGAATAGGATAGGATAGAGGATAGGATAGGATAGAGGATAGGATCGGATAGAGGATAGGATAGGATAGAGGATAGGATCGTATAGGGGATAGGATAGGTGATTGGATAGGATAGAGGATAGGATAGGATTGAGGATAGGATAGGATAGATGATAGTATAGGATGGAGGATAGGATAGGGTAGAGGATAGGATAGAGAATAGTATAGAATAGATGATATTATAGGATAGAGGATAGGATAGGATAGAGGATAGGATAGAGGATAGGATAGAGGATAGGATAGGATAGAGGATAGGATAGGATAGAGGATAGGATCGGATAGAGGATAGGATAGGATAGAGGATAGGATCGTATAGGGGATAGGATAGGTGATTGGATACGATAGAGGATAGGATCGGATAGAGGATAGGATAGGGTAGAGGATAGGATAGGATGGAGGATATAATAGGACAGAGGATAGGATAGGATAGAGAATAGTATAGGATAGATGATATTGTAGGATAGAGGATATTATAGGATAGAGGATAGGATAGGATAGAGGATAGGATAGGATAGAGGATATGATAGGGTTGAGGATAGGACAGGATTGAGGATAGGATAGGATAGTGGATAGGATAGGGGATTGGATAAGATAGAGGATAGGATAGGATAGGATAGATGATAGTATAGGGTAGAGGATAGGATAGGATTGAGGATGGGATAGGATAGTGGATAGGATAGGATAGAACAGACGATAGAGGATAGGATAGAGAATACGATAGATGATAGTATAGGATAGAGGATTGGATAGGATAGAGGATAGGATTGGATAGAGGATACGATAGGGGATTGGGTAGTATAGAGGATAGGATAGGATACGATAGAGGATAGTAAAGGATAGAGGATAGGATAGGATAGAGAATAGTATAGGATAAAGGATAGGATCGGATAGAGGATAGGATAGGGTAGAGGATAGGATAGGATAGAGGATAGGATAGGATAGAGGATAGGATAGGGTAGAGTATAGGATACAGAATAGGATAGGATAGAGGATAGGATAGGATAGAGGATAGGAGAGGATTGAGGATAGGAGAGGATATTGGATAGGATCGGATAGAGGATAGGATACGATAGAGGATAGTATAGGATAGAGGATAGGATAGGATAGAGAATAGTATAGGATAGATGATATTATAGGATAGAGGATAGGATAGGGAAGAGTATAGGATACAGAATAGGATAGGATAGAGGACAGGGGATAGGGGATAGGGGATTGGATAGGATAGAGGATAGGATAGGATAGGGTAGAGGATAGGATAGAGAATAGGATAGGATAGGATAGAGGATAGGATCGGATAGAGGATAGGATAGGATAGAGGATAGTATAGGATAGAGGGTAGGATATGATAGAGAATAGTATAGGATAGAGGATAGGATAGGATAGAGGATAGGATAGGGTTGAGGATAGGACAGGATTGAGGATAGGATCGGATAGTGGATAGGATAGGTGATTGGATAAGATAGAGGATAGGATAGGATAGGATAGATGATAGTATAGGATAGAGGATAGGATAGGATTGAGGATAGGATAGGATAGTGGATAGGATAGGATAGAACAGACGATACAGGATAGGATAGAGAATAGGATAGATGATAGTATAGGATAGAGGATTGGATAGGATAGAGGATAGGATTGGATAGAGGATAGGATAGGGGATTGGGTAGTATAGAGGATAGGATAGGATAAAGGATAGGATACGATAGAGGATAGTATTGGATAGAGGATAGGATAGGATAGAGGATAGGATCGGATAGAATATAGGATAGGTGATTGGATAGGATAGAGGATAGGATAAGATAGAGGACAGGATAGGGTAGAGGATAGGATAGAGAAGAGGATAGGATAGAGGATAGGATAGGATAGAGGATAGGATCGGATAGAGGATAGGATACGTTAGAGGAAAGTATAGGATAGAGGATAGGATAGGATAGAGAATAGTATAGGATAGAGGATAGGATAGGATAGAGGATACGATATTATAGAGGACAGGATAGGATAGAGGATAGGATCGGATAGAGGATAGGATAGGGGATTGGATAGGATAGACGATAGTATAGGATAGAGGATAGGATAGGATAGAGGATAGGATAGGGTAGAAGATAGGATAGGATAGGATAGAGCATAGTATAGGATAGATGATATTATAGGATACAGGATATTATAGGATAGAGGATAGGATAGGATAGAGGATAGTATAGGATAGATGATATTATAGGATAGAGGATATTATAGGATAGAGGATAGGATAGGATAGAGGATAGGATCGGATAGAGGATAGGATAGAGGATAGGATAGGATAGAGGTTAGGATAGGGTAGAGTATAGGATACAGAATAGGATAGGATAGAGGATAGGATAGGATAGAGGATAGGATCGGCTAGAGTATAGGATACAGAATAGGATAGGATAGAGGATAGGATAGGATAGAGGATAGGATCGGATAGAGGATAGTATAGGATAGAGGATAGGATCGGATAGAGGATAGGATACGATAGAGGATAGGATAGAGGATAGGATAGAGGATTGGATAGGATAGAGGATATGATAGGATAGAAGATAGGATAGGATAGAGGATAGGAGAGGATTGAGGATAGGAGAGGATATTGGATAGGATCGGATAGAGGATAGGATACGATAGAGGATAATATAGGATAGAGGATAGGATAGGATAGAGAATAGTATAGGATAGATGATATTATAGGATAGAGGATAGGATAGGGAAGAGTATAGGATACAGAATAGGATAGGATAGAGGACAGGGGATAGGGGATAGGGGATTGGATAGGATAGAGGATAGGATAGGATAGAGGATAGGATAGGGTAGAGGATAGGATAGAGAATAGGATAGGATAGGATAGAGGATAGGATCGGATAGAGGATAGGATAGGATAGAGGATAGTATAGGATAGAGGGTAGGATATGATAGAGAATAGTATAGGATAGAGGATAGGATAGGATAGAGGATAGGATAGGGTTGAGGATAGGACAGGATTGAGGATAGGATCGGATAGTGGATAGGATAGGTGATTGGATAAGATAGAGGATAGGATAGGATAGGATAGATGATAGTATAGGATAGAGGATAGGATAGGATTGAGGATAGGATAGGATAGTGGATAGGATAGGATAGAACAGACGATACAGGATAGGATAGAGAATAGGATAGATGATAGTATAGGATAGAGGATTGGATAGGATAGAGGATAGGATTGGATAGAGGATAGGATAGGGGATTGGGTAGTATAGAGGATAGGATAGGATAAAGGATAGGATACGATAGAGGATAGTATTGGATAGAGGATAGGATAGGATAGAGGATAGGATCGGATAGAATATAGGATAGGTGATTGGATAGGATAGAGGATAGGATAAGATAGAGGACAGGATAGGGTAGAGGATAGGATAGAGAAGAGGATAGGATAGAGGATAGGATAGGATAGAGGATAGGATCGGATAGAGGATAGGATACGATAGAGGATAGTATAGGTTAGAGGATAGGATAGGATAGAGAATAGTATAGGATAGATGATATTATAGGATAGAGGATAGGATAGGATAGAGGATAGGATCGGATAGAGGATAGGATACGATAGAGGATAGGATAGGATAGAGGACAGGATAGGGTAGAGTATAGGATACAGAATAGGATAGGATAGAGGATAGGATAGGATAGAGGATAGGATCGGATAGAGGATAGGATAGGATAGAGGATAGTATAGGATAGAGGATAGGATAGGATAGAGAATAGTATAGGATAGATGATATTATAGGATGGAGGATAGGATAGGATAGAGGATAGGGTAGGTGATTGGATAGGATAAAGGATAGGAGACGATAGAAGATGGTATAGGATAGAGGATAAGATAGGATAGAGGATAGTATATTATAGATGATATTATAGGATAGAGGTTAGGATAGGATAGAGGATAGGAACGGATAGAGGATAGGATAGGGGATTGGATAGGATAGAGGATAGGATAGGATAGGCGGTAGGATAGGATAGAGGATAGGATCGGATAGAGGATAGGATACGATAGAGGATAGTATAGGTTAGAGGATAGGGTAGGATAGAGAATAGTATAGAATAGATGATATTATAGGATAGAGGATAGGATAGGGTAGTGGTTATGATAGCGAATAGGATAGGATAGAGGATAGGATAGGATAGAGGATAGGATCGGATAGAGGATAGGATACGATAGAGGATAGGATAGAGGATAGGATAGAGGATTGGATAGGATAGAGCATATTACAGGATAGAGGATAGGATAGGATAGAGGATAGGAACGGATGGAGGATAGGATAGGGGACTGGATAGGGTAGAGGATAGGATATTATAGAGGATATTATAGGATAGAGGATTGGATAGGATAGAGGAGACGATATTATAGAGGATAGGATAGGATAGAGGATAGGATCGGATAGAGGATAGGTTAGGGGATTGGATAGGATGGTGGATAGGATAGAGGATAGGATAGAGGATAGGATAGAGGATAGGATAGAGGATAGGATAGAAGATTGGATAGGATAGAGAATAGTATAGGATAGATGATATTATAGGATAGAGGATAGGATAGGATAAAGGATACGATCGGATAGAGGATAGGATAGGGGATTGGATAGGATAGAGGATAGGATAGAGAATAGGATAGGATAGAGGATAGGATAGGATAGAGGATAGGATAGTGGATAGGATACGATAGAGGATAGTATAGGATAGAGGATAGGATAGGATCTAAGATAGGATAGGATAGAGGATAGGAGAGGATTGAGGATAGGATAGGATAGTGGATAGGATAGGATAGAACAGACGATAGAGGATAGGATACAGAATAGGATAGGTTAGATGATAGTATAGGATAGAGGATAGGATAGAGGATACGATATTATAGAGGATAGGATAGCATAGAGGATTGGATTGGGGATTGGATAGGAGAGACGATAGGAGACGATAGAGGATAGTATTGGATAGAGGATATGATAGGGTAGAGAATAGTATAATATAGATGATATTATAGGATACAGGATAGGATCGGATAGAGGATAGGATAGGATAGAGGATAGGATAGGGTAGAGGATAGGATAGAGAATAGGATAGGATAGAGGATAGGATAGGATAGAGGATAGGATCGGATAGAGGATAGGATAGGATAGAGGATAGAATAGGATAGAGGATAGGATAGGGTAGAGGATAGGATAGGGGATTGGATACGATAGAGGATAGGATAGGGTAGAGGATAGGATAGGATAGAGGATAGGATCGGATAGAGGATAGGGTAGGTGATTGGATAGGATAAAGGATAGGAGACGATTGAGGATGGTATAGGATAGAGGATAAGATAGGATAGAGGATAGTATATTATAGATGATATTATAGGATAGAGGTTAGGATAGGATAGAGGATAGGAACGGATAGAGGATAGGATAGGGGATTGGATGGGATAGAGGATAGGATAGGATAGAGGATAGGATAGGATAGAGTAGAGGATACAGAATAGAGGATAGGATACGATAGAGGATAGTATAGGATAGAGGATAAGATAGTATAGAGAAAAGTATAGGATATATGATATTATAGGATAGAGGATAGGATAGGATAGAGGATAGGATCATATAGAGGATAGGATAGGTGATTGGATAGGATAGAGGATAGGATAGGGTAGAGGATAGTATAGGATAGAGGATAAGATAGTATAGAGAAAAGTATAGGATATATGATATTATAGGATAGAGGATAGGATCGGATAGAGGATAGGATAGGGGATTGGATGGGATAGAGGGTAGGATAGGATAGAGGATAGGATAGGATAGAGGATAGGATCGGATAGAGGATAGGATACGATAGAGGATAGTATAGGTTAGAGGATAGGGTAGGATAGAGAATAGTATAGGATAGATGATATTATAGGATAGAGGATAGGATAGGATAGTGGTTATGATAGCGAATAGGATAGGATAGAGGATAGGATAGGATAGAGGATAGGATAGGATAGAGGATAGGATCGGATAGAGGATAGGATACGATATAGGATAGGATAGAGGATAGGATAGAGGATTGGATAGGATAGAGCATATTATAGGATAGAGGATAGGATAGGATAGAGGATAGGAACGGATAGAGGATAGGATAGGGGACTGGATAGGGTAGAGGATAGGATATTATAGAGGATATTATAGGATAGAGGATTGGATAGGATAGAGGATACGATATTATAGAGGATAGGATAGGATAGAGGATAGGATCGGATAGAGGATAGGATAGGGGATTGGATAGGATAGAGGATAGGATAGAGGATAGGATAGAGGATAGGATAGAGGATAGGATAGAGGATAGGATAGAGGATAGGATAGAGGATAGGATAGAAGATTGGATAGGATAGAGAATAGTATAGGATAGATGATATTATAGGATAGAGGATAGGATAGGATAAAGGATAGGATCGGATAGAGGATAGGATAGGGGATTGGATAGGATAGAGGATAGGATAGAGAATAGGATAGGATAGAGGATAGGATAGGATAGAGGATAGGATATGATAGAGGATAGGTTCGGATAGAGGATAGGATACGATAGAGGATAGTATATGTTAGAGGATAGGGTAGGATGGAGAATAGTATAGGATAGATGATATTATAGGATAGAGGATAGGATAGGGTAGTGGTTATGATAGCGACTAGGATAGGATAGAGGATAGGATAGGATAGAGGATAGGATCGGATAGAGGATAGGATACGATATAGGATAGGATAGAGGATAGGATAGAGGATTGGATAGGATAGAGCATATTATAGGATAGAGGATAGGATAGGATAGAGGATAGGAACGGATAGAGGATAGGATAGGGGACTGGATAGGGTAGAGGATAGGATATTATAGAGGATATTATAGGATAGAGGATTGGATAGGATAGAGGATATGATAGGGTAGAGAATAGTATAATATAGATGATATTATAGGATACAGGATAGGATCGGATAGAGGATAGGATAGGATAGAGGATAGGATAGGGTAGAGGATAGGATAGAGAATAGGATAGGATAGAGGATAGGATAGGATAGAGGATAGGATAGGATAGAGGATAGGATCGGATAGAGGATAGGATAGGATAGAGGATAGAATAGGATAGAGGATAGGATAGGGTAGAGGATAGGATAGGGGATTGGATACGATAGAGGATAGGATAGGGTAGAGGATAGGATAGGATAGAGGATAGGATCGGATAGAGGATAGGGTAGGTGATTGGATAGGATAAAGGATAGGAGACGATTGAGGATGGTATAGGATAGAGGATAAGATAGGATAGAGGATAGTATATTATAGATGATATTATAGGATAGAGGTTAGGATAGGATAGAGGATAGGAACGGATAGAGGATAGGATAGGGGATTGGATGGGATAGAGGATAGGATAGGATAGAGGATAGGATAGGATAGAGTAGAGGATACAGAATAGAGGATAGGATACGATAGAGGATAGTATAGGATAGAGGATAAGATAGTATAGAGAAAAGTATAGGATATATGATATTATAGGATAGAGGATAGGATAGGATAGAGGATAGGATCATATAGAGGATAGGATAGGTGATTGGATAGGATAGAGGATAGGATAGGGTAGAGGATAGTATAGGATAGAGGATAAGATAGTATAGAGAAAAGTATAGGATATATGATATTATAGGATAGAGGATAGGATCGGATAGAGGATAGGATAGGGGATTGGATGGGATAGAGGGTAGGATAGGATAGAGGATAGGATAGGATAGAGGATAGGATCGGATAGAGGATAGGATACGATAGAGGATAGTATAGGTTAGAGGATAGGGTAGGATAGAGAATAGTATAGGATAGATGATATTATAGGATAGAGGATAGGATAGGGTAGTGGTTATGATAGCGAATAGGATAGGATAGAGGATAGGATAGGATAGAGGATAGGATAGGATAGAGGATAGGATCGGATAGAGGATAGGATACGATATAGGATAGGATAGAGGATAGGATAGAGGATTGGATAGGATAGAGCATATTATAGGATAGAGGATAGGATAGGATAGAGGATAGGAACGGATAGAGGATAGGATAGGGGACTGGATAGGGTAGAGGATAGGATATTATAGAGGATATTATAGGATAGAGGATTGGATAGGATAGAGGATACGATATTATAGAGGATAGGATAGGATAGAGGATAGGATCGGATAGAGGATAGGATAGGGGATTGGATAGGATAGAGGATAGGATAGAGGATAGGATAGAGGATAGGATAGAGGATAGGATAGAGGATAGGATAGAGGATAGGATAGAGGATAGGATAGAAGATTGGATAGGATAGAGAATAGTATAGGATAGATGATATTATAGGATAGAGGATAGGATAGGATAAAGGATAGGATCGGATAGAGGATAGGATAGGGGATTGGATAGGATAGAGGATAGGATAGAGAATAGGATAGGATAGAGGATAGGATAGGATAGAGGATAGGATATGATAGAGGATAGGTTCGGATAGAGGATAGGATACGATAGAGGATAGTATAGGTTAGAGGATAGGGTAGGATAGAGAATAGGATAGGATAGAGGATAGGATAGGATAGAGGATAGGATCGGATAGGGGATAGGATAGGGGATTGGATAGTATAGAGGATACGATGGGATAGAGGATATTATAGGATAGAGGATAGGATAGGATAGAGAATAGTATAGGATAGATAATATTATAGGATAGAGGATAGGATAGGGTACAGGATAGGATAGAGAATGAGATAGGATAGAGGATTGGATAGGATAGAGGATATTATAGGATAGAGGATAGGATAGGATGGAGCATGCGATATTATAGAGGATAGGATAGGATAGAGGATAGGATCGGATAGAGGATAGGATAGGATAGAGGATTGGATAGAATAGAGGATAGGACAGGATAGAGAATAGTATAGGATAGATGATATTATAGGATAGAGGATAGGATAGGATAGAGGATAGTATAGGATAGAGGATAGGATAGAGGATACGATATTATAGAGGATAGGATAGCATAGAGGATTGGATAGGTGATTGGATAGGAGAGACGATAGGAGACGATAGAGGATAGTATTGGATAGAGGATATGATAGGGTAGAGAATAGTATAGGATAGATGATGTTATAGGATAGAGGATAGGATCGGATAGAGGATAGGATAGGGTAGAGGATAGGATCGGATAGAGGATAGGATAGGGGATTGGATAGGACAGAGGATAGGATAGGATAGAGAATAGGATAGGATAGAGGATAGGATAGGATAGAGGATAGGATAGGGTAGAGGATAGGATAGGATAGGGTAGAGGATAGGATAGGATAGAGGATAGGATAGGATACAGGATAGGATCGGATAGAGGATAGGATACGATAGAGGATAGTATAGGATAGAGGGTAGGATAGGATAGAGAATAGTATAGGATAGATGATATTATAGGATAGAGGATAGGATAGGGTAGAGGATAGGATAGGATAGAGGATAGGATAGGATAGAGGATAGGATAGGGAAGAGGATAGGATAGAGAATAATATAGGATGGATGATATTATAGGATAGAGGATAGGATAGGATAGCGGATAGAATAGGGTAGAGTATAGGATACAGAATAGGATAGGATAGAGGATAGGATAGGATAGAGGATAGGATCGGATAGAGAATAGGATACGATAGAGGATAGTATAGGATAGAGGATAGGATAGGATAGAGAATAGTATAGGATAAATGCTATTATAGGATAGAGGATAGGATCGGATAGAGGATAGGATACGATAGAGGATAGGATAGGCTAGAGGATACGATATTATAGAGGATAGGATAGGATAGAGGATAGGATCGGATAGAGGATAGGATAGGGGATTGGATAGGATAGAGGATAGGATAGGATAGAGGATAGGGTAGGATAGAGGATAGGATAGGATAGGGTAGAGTATAGGATACAGAATAGGATAGGATAGAGGATAGGATAGGATAGAGGATAGGATACGATGGAGGATATTATAGGATAGAGGATAGGATAGGATAGAGAATAGTATAGGATAGATGATATTATAGGATAGAGGATAGGATAGGATAGAGGATAGGATCGGATAGAGGATAGAATAGGGGATTGGGTAGTATAGAGGAGAGGATAGGATAGAGGATAGGATAGGGTGGAGGATATCATAGAGAATAGGATAGGATAGAGGATATGATAGGATAGAGGATAGGATCGGATAGAGGATAGGATACGATAGAGGATAGTATAGGATAGAGGATAGGATAGGATAGAGAATATTATAGGATACAGAATAGGATAGGATAGAGGATAGGATAGGATAGAGGATAGGATCGGATAGAGAATAGGATACGATAGAGGATAGTATAGGATAGAGGATAGGATAGGGGATTGGATAGTATAGAGGATAGGATACGATAGAGGATAGGATAGGATAGAGGATAGGATAGGGTAGAGGATAGGATAGGATAGGATAGAGGATAGAATAGGGTAGAGGATAGGATAGGATAGGATAGGATAGAGGATAGGATAGGGTAGAGGATAGGATAGGATAGGATAGAGGATAGAATAGGGTAGAGGATAGGATAGGATAGGATAGTATAGAGGATAGGATAGGGTAGAGGATAGGATCGTATAGAGGATAGGATAGTTGATTGGATAGGATAGAGGATAGTATAGTATAGAGGATAGGACAGGATAGAGAATAGTATAGGATAGATGACATTAAAAGAAAGAGGATAGGATAGGATAGAGGATAGGATCGTATAGAGGATAGGATAGGTGATTGGATAGGATAGAGGATAGGATACAGTAGAGGATATTATAGAGGATAGGATAGGATAGAGGATAGGATAGGATAGAGGATGGGATCGGATAGAGGATAGGATAGGGGATTGGATAGGATAGAGGATAGGATAGGGTAGAGGATAGGATAGGATAGAGGATAGGATAGGATAGAGGATAGGATAGGGAAGAGGATAGGATAGAGAGTAATATAGGATGGATGATATTATAGGATAGAGGATAGGATAGGATAGCGGATAGAATAGGGTAGAGTATAGGATACAGAATAGGATAGGATAGAGGATAGGATAGGATAGAGGATAGGATCGGATAGAGAATAGGATACGATAGAGGATAGTATAGGATAGAGGATAGGATAGGATAGAGAATAGTATAGGATAAATGCTATTATAGGATAGAGGATAGGATCGGATAGAGGATAGGATACGATAGAGGATAGGATAGGCTAGAGGATACGATATTATAGAGGATAGGATAGGATTGAGGATAGGATCGGATAGAGGATAGGATAGGGGATTGGATAGGATAGAGGATAGGATACGATAGAGGATAGGATAGAGGATAGGATAGGATAGAGGATAGGATAGGGGATTGGATAGTATAGAGGATAGGATAGGATAGAGGATAGGATAGGGGATTGGATAGTATAGAGGATAGGATACGATAGAGGATAGTATAGGATAGAGGATAGGATAGGATAGAGAATATTATAGGATACAGAATAGGATAGGATAGAGGATAGGATAGGATAGAGGATAGGATCGGATAGAGAATAGGATACGATAGAGGATAGTATAGGATAGAGGATAGGATAGGGGATTGGATAGGATAGAGGATAGGATACGATAGAGGATAGGATAGGATAGAGGATAGGATAGGGTAGAGGATAGGATAGGATAGGATAGAGGATAGAATAGGGTAGAGGATAGGATAGGATAGGATAGGATAGAGGATAGGATAGGGTAGAGGATAGGATCGTATAGAGGATAGGATAGTTGATTGGATAGGATAGAGGATAGGATAGGATAGAGGATAGGGTAGGATAGAGGATAGGATAGGATAGGGTAGAGTATAGGATACAGAATAGGATAGGATAGAGGATAGGATAGGATAGAGGATAGGATACGATGGAGGATATTATAGGATAGAGGATAGGATAGGATAGAGAATAGTATAGGATAGATGATATTATAGGATAGAGGATAGGATAGGATAGAGGATAGGATCGGATAGAGGATAGGATAGGGGATTGGGTAGTATAGAGGAGAGGATAGGATAGAGGATAGGATAGGGTGGAGGATATCATAGAGAATAGGATAGGATAGAGGATATGATAGGATAGAGGATATGATCGGATAGAGGATAGGATACGATAGAGGATAGTATAGGATAGAGGATAGGATAGGATAGAGAATATTATAGGATACAGAATAGGATAGGATAGAGGACAGGATAGGATAGAGGATAGGATCGGATAGAGAATAGGATACGATAGAGGATAGTATAGGATAGAGGATAGGATAGGGGATTGGATTGTATAGAGGATAGGATACGATAGAGGATAGGATAGGATAGAGGATAGGATAGGGTAGAGGATAGGATAGGATAGGATAGAGGATAGAATAGGGTAGAGGATAGGATAGGATAGAAAATAGTATAGTATAGATGATATTAAAAGATAGAGGATAGGATAGGATAGAGGATAGGATCGTATAGAGGATAGGATAGGGGATTGGATAGTATAGAGGATAGGACAGGATAGAGGATAGGATAGGATAGAGGATCGGATAGGATAGAGGATAGGATAGGATAGAGGATAGGATTAGGATAGAGGATAGGATACGATAGGATAGAGGATAGGATAGGATAGAGGATAGTATAGGATAGATGATATTATAGGATAGAGGATAGGATAGGATAGAGGATAGGATCGGATAGAGGATAGGATAGGGGATTGGGTAGTATAGAGGAGAGGATAGGATAGAGGATAGGATAGGATAGAGGATAGGATAGAGAATAGGATAGGATAGAGGATATGATAGGATAGAGGATAGGATCGGATAGAGGATAGGATACGATAGAGGATAGTATAGGATAGAGGATAGGATAGGATAGAGAATATTATAGGATACAGAATAGGATAGGATAGAGGATAGGATAGGATAGAGGATAGGATCGGATAGAGAATAGGATACGATAGAGGATAGTATAGGATAGAGGATAGGATAGGGGATTGGATAGGATAGAGGATAGGATACGATAGAGGATAGGATAGGATAGAGGATAGGATAGGGTAGAGGATAGGATAGGATAGGATAGAGGATAGAATAGGGTAGAGGATAGGATAGGATAGGATAGGATAGAGGATAGGATAGGGTAGAGGATAGGATCGTATAGAGGATAGGATAGTTGATTGGATAGGATAGAGGATAGGATAGGATAGAGGATAGGGTAGGATAGAGGATAGGATAGGATAGGGTAGAGTATAGGATACAGAATAGGATAGGATAGAGGATAGGATAGGATAGAGGATAGGATACGATGGAGGATATTATAGGATAGAGGATAGGATAGGATAGAGAATAGTATAGGATAGATGATATTATAGGATAGAGGATAGGATAGGTTAGAGGATAGGATCGGATAGAGGATAGAATAGGGGATTGGGTAGTATAGAGGAGAGGATAGGATAGAGGATAGGATAGGGTGGAGGATATCATAGAGAATAGGATAGGATAGAGGATATGATAGGATAGAGGATAGGATCGGATAGAGGATAGGATACGATAGAGGATAGTATAGGATAGAGGATAGGATAGGATAGAGAATATTATAGGATACAGAATAGGATAGGATAGAGGATAGGATAGGATAGAGGATAGGATCGGATAGAGAATAGGATACGATAGAGGATAGTATAGGATAGAGGATAGGATAGGGGATTGGATAGTATAGAGGATAGGATACGATAGAGGATAGGATAGGATAGAGAATAGTATAGGATAGATGATATTATAGGATAGAGGATAGGATAGGTTAGAGGATAGGATCGGATAGAGGATAGAATAGGGGATTGGGTAGTATAGAGGAGAGGATAGGATAGAGGATAGGATAGGGTGGAGGATATCATAGAGAATAGGATAGGATAGAGGATATGATAGGATAGAGGATAGGATCGGATAGAGGATAGGATACGATAGAGGATAGTATAGGATAGAGGATAGGATAGGATAGAGAATATTATAGGATACAGAATAGGATAGGATAGAGGATAGGATAGGATAGAGGATAGGATCGGATAGAGAATAGGATACGATAGAGGATAGTATAGGATAGAGGATAGGATAGGGGATTGGATAGTATAGAGGATAGGATACGATAGAGGATAGGATAGGATAGAGGATAGGATAGGGTAGAGGATAGGATAGGATAGGATAGAGGATAGAATAGGGTAGAGGATAGGATAGGATAGGATAGGATAGAGGATAGGATAGGGTAGAGGATAGGATAGGATAGGATAGAGGATAGAATAGGGTAGAGGATAGGATAGGATAGGATAGTATAGAGGATAGGATAGGGTAGAGGATAGGATCGTATAGAGGATAGGATAGTTGATTGGATAGGATAGAGGATAGTATAGTATAGAGGATAGAACAGGATAGAGAATAGTATAGGATAGATGACATTAAAAGAAAGAGGATAGGATAGGATAGAGGATAGGATCGTATAGAGGATAGGATAGGTGATTGGATAGGATAGAGGATAGGATACAGTAGAGGATATTATAGAGGATAGGATAGGATAGAGGATAGGATAGGATAGAGGATGGGATCGGATAGAGGATAGGATAGGGGATTGGATAGGATAGAGGATAGGATAGGGTAGAGGATAGGATAGGATAGAGGATAGGATAGGATAGAGGATAGGATAGGGAAGAGGATAGGATAGAGAATAATATAGGATGGATGATATTATAGGATAGAGGATAGGATAGGATAGCGGATAGAATAGGGTAGAGTATAGGATACAGAATAGGATAGGATAGAGGATAGGATAGGATAGAGGATAGGATCGGATAGAGAATAGGATACGATAGAGGATAGTATAGGATAGAGGATAGGATAGGATAGAGAATAGTATAGGATAAATGCTATTATAGGATAGAGGATAGGATCGGATAGAGGATAGGATACGATAGAGGATAGGATAGGCTAGAGGATACGATATTATAGAGGATAGGATAGGATAGAGGATAGGATCGGATAGAGGATAGGATAGGGGATTGGATAGGATAGAGGATAGGATACGATAGAGGATAGGATAGAGGATAGGATAGGATAGAGGATAGGATAGGGGATTGGATAGAGAATATGATAGGATAGATGAGAGTATAGGATGGAGGATAGGATAGACAATAGGATAGGATAGAGGATAGAATAGGATAGAGTATAGGATCGGATAGAAGATAGGATAGGGGATTGGATAGGATAGAGGATAGGATAGGATAGAGGATAGGATAATATAGAGGATCGGATAGGATAGAGGATAGGATAGGATAGGATAGATGATAGTATAGGATAGAGAATAGGATACGATAGATGATAGTATAGGATGGAGGATAGGATAGGGTAGAGGATAGGATAGAGAATAGGATAGGATAGAGGATAGGATAGGATACAGGATAGGATAGGATAGCGAATAGTATAGGATAGATGATATTATAGGATAGAGGATAGGATAGGATAGAGGATAAGATAGCATAGAGGATAGGATCGTATAGAGGATAGGATAGGGCATTGAGTAGTATAGAGGAGAGGATATGATAGAGGATAGGATATAGTAGAGGATAGGATATAGAATAGTATACGATAGAGGATAGGACAGGATAGAGGATAGGATAGGGGATTGGATAGGATAGAGGATAGGATAGGATAGAGGATAGGATAGGGTAGAGGATAGGATAGGATAGATTATAGGATAGGATAGAGGATAGGATAGGGTAGAGTATAGGATACAGAATAGGATAGGATAGAGGATAGGATTGAGAATAGGATAGGATAGAGGATAGGATAGGATAGAGGATAGGATAGGGTAGAGGATATGATAGAGAATAGGATATGATAGAGGATGGGATAGGATAGGGGATTGGATAGGATAGAGGATAGGATACGATAGAGGATAGTATAGGATAGAGGATAGAATAGGATAGAGGATATTATAGGATAGAGGATAGGATAGGATACAGGATAGGATAGGATAGTGGATAGGAGAGGATTCATGATAGGATAGGATTGAGGATCGGATAGGATAGATGATAGGATAGGGGATTGGATAGAATAGAGGATAGGATAGGATAGAGGATAGGATACGATAGAGGATAGTATAGGATAGAGGATAGGATAGGGTAGAGTATAGGATACAGAATAGGATAGGATAGAGGATAGGATAGGATAGAGGATAGGATAGGATAGAGGATAGGATAGGGTAGAGGATATGATAGAGAATAGGATAGGATAGAGGATAGGATAGGATAGAGAATAGGATCGGATAAAGGATAGGATACGATAGAGGATAGGATAGGGTAGAGTATAGGATACAGAATAGGATAGGATAGAGGATAGGATAGGATAAAGGATAGGATCGGATAGAGGATAAGATAGCATAGAGGATAGGATCGTATAGAGGATAGGATAGGTGATTGGATAGGATAGAGGATAGGATAGGATAGATGATAGGATCGGATAAAGGATAGGATAGGGGATTGGATAGGATAGAGGATAGGATAGGATAGAGGATAGGATAGGGTAGAGGATAGGATCGGATAGAGGATAGGTTAGGGGATTGGATAGGATAGAGGATAGGATAGGATAGAGGATAGGATAGGGTAGAGGATAGCATAGTATAGAGGATAGGATCGGATAGAGGATAGGATACGATAGAGGATAGGATAGAGGATTGGATAGGATAGAGGATAGGATAGGATAGAGGATAGGATAGGGTAGAGGATAGGATAGAGAATAGGATAGGATAGAGGATAGGATAGGATAGAGGATAGGTTCGGATAGAGGATAGGATACGATAGAGGATAGGAACGGATAGAGGATAGGATAGGGGATTGGATAGGATAGAGGATAGGATACGATAGAGGATAGGATAGGATAGAGGATAGGATAGGGTAGAGAATAGGATAGGATAGGATAGAGGATAGGATCGGGGATTGGATAGGATAGAGGATAGGATACGATAGAGGATAGGATAGGATAGAGGAAAGGATAGGGTAGAGGATAGGATAGGATAGAGGATAGGATAGGATAAGGTAGAGTATAGGATACAGAATAGGATAGGATAGAGGATAGGATAGGATAGATGATAGGATCGGATAGAGGATAGGATAGGATAGAGGATTCGATCGTATAGAGGATAGGATAGGTGATTCGATAGGATACCGGATAGTATAGGATTGAGGATAGGATAGGATAGTGGATAGGATAGGATAGAGCAAACGATAGAGGATAGGATAGAGGATAGGATAGGGGATTGGATAGGATAGAGGATAGGATAGGATAGAGAATAGTATAGGATAGAGGATAGGACAGGATAGAGGATAGGATAGGGGATTGGATAGGGTAGAGGATAGGATAGGATCGAGGATTGGATAGGATAGAGGATAGGATAGGATAGAGGATAGGATACAGAATAGGATAGGATAGAGGATAGGATAGGATAGAGGATAGGATAGTATAGAGGATAGGATAGGATACAGGATAGGATAGGATAGAGGATAGGATAGGATTCATGATAGGATAGGATTGAGGATCGGATAGGATAGTGGATAGGATAGGATAGATGATATTATAGGATAGAGGATAGAATAGTATAGAGGATAGGATCGTTTAGAGGATAGGATACGATAGAGGATAGGATAGAGGATAGGATCGAGGATTGGATAGGATAGATCATAGGATACGATAGAGGATAGGATAGGGTAGAGTATAGGATACAGAATAGGATAGGATAGAGGATAGGATAGGGTAGAGGATAGGATAGTATAGAGGATAGGATCGGATAGAGGATAGGATACGATAGAGGATAGGATAGAGGATAGGATAGGATAGAGGATAGGATCGGATAGAGGATAAGATAGCATAGAGGATAGGATAGTATAGAGGATAGGATCGTTTAGAGGATAGGATACGATAGAGGATAGGATAGAGGATAGGATCGAGGATTGGATAGGATAGAGGATAGGATACGATAGAGGATAGGATAGGGTAGAGTATAGGATACAGAATAGGATAGGATAGAGGATAGGATAGGATAAAGGATAGGATCGGATAGAGGATAAGATAGCATAGAGGATAGGATAGGATAGAGGATAGGATAGGATAGAGGATAGGATAGGGTAGAGGATCGGATAGGATAGAGGATAGGATAGGATAGAGGATAGGATAGAGGATCGGATAGGATAGAGGATAGGATAGGATAGAGGATAGGATAGGGTAGAGGAAAGGATAGGATAGGATAGAGGATAGGATAGGGTTGAGGATAGGATAGGATTGAGGAGAGGATAGGATAGTGGATAGGATAGGGGATTGGATAGGATAGAGGATAGGATAGGATAGGATAGATGATAGTATAGGATAGAGGATAGGATAGGATTGAGGATAGGATAGGATAGTGGATAGGATAGGATAGAGCAGACGATAGAGGATAGGATAGAGGATAGGAAAGGATAGAGGATCGGATAGGATAGAGGATAGGATAGGATAGAGGATAGGATAGGGTAGATGATAGGATAGGATAGAGGATCGGATAGGATAGAGGATAGGATAGGGTAGAGGATAGGATAGTATAGAGGATAGGATCGGATAGAGGATAGGATACGATAGAGGATAGGATAGAGTATAGGATAGGATAGAGGATAGGATCGGATAGAGCATAAGGTAGCATAGAGGATAGGATAGTATAGAGGATAGGATCGTTTAGAGGATAGGATACGATAGAGGATAGGATAGAGGATAGGATCGAGGAATGGATAGGATAGAGGATAGGATACGATAGAGGATAGGATAGGGTAGAGTATAGGATACAGAATAGGATAGGATAGAGGATAGGATAGGATAAAGGATAGGATCGGATAGAGGATAAGATAGCATAGAGGATAGGATCGTATAGAGGATAGGATAGGGGATTGGGTAGTATAGAGGAGAGGATATGATAGAGGATAGGATATAGTAGAGGATAGGATATAGAATAGTATACGATAGAGGATAGGACAGGATAGAGGATAGGATAGGGGATTGGATAGGATAGAGGATAGGATAGGATAGAGGATAGGATAGGGTAGAGGATAGGATAGGATAGATTATAGGATAGGATAGAGGATAGGATAGGGTAGAGTATAGGATACAGAATAGGATAGGATAGAGGATAGGATTGAGAATAGGATAGGATAGAGGATAGGATAGGATAGAGGATAGGATAGGGTAGAGGATATGATAGAGAATAGGATATGATAGAGGATGGGATAGGATAGGGGATTGGATAGGATAGAGGATAGGATACGATAGAGGATAGTATAGGATAGAGGATAGAATAGGATAGAGGATATTATAGGATAGAGGATAGGATAGGATACAGGATAGGATAGGATAGTGGATAGGAGAGGATTCATGATAGGATAGGATTGAGGATCGGATAGGATAGATGATAGGATAGGGGATTGGATAGAATAGAGGATAGGATAGGATAGAGGATAGGATACGATAGAGGATAGTATAGGATAGAGGATAGGATAGGGTAGAGTATAGGATACAGAATAGGATAGGATAGAGGATAGGATAGGATAGAGGATAGGATAGGATAGAGGATAGGATAGGGTAGAGGATATGATAGAGAATAGGATAGGATAGAGGATAGGATAGGATAGAGAATAGGATCGGATAAAGGATAGGATACGATAGAGGATAGGATAGGGTAGAGTATAGGATACAGAATAGGATAGGATAGAGGATAGGATAGGATAAAGGATAGGATCGGATAGAGGATAAGATAGCATAGAGGATAGGATCGTATAGAGGATAGGATAGGTGATTGGATAGGATAGAGGATAGGATAGGATAGATGATAGGATCGGATAAAGGATAGGATAGGGGATTGGATAGGATAGAGGATAGGATAGGATAGAGGATAGGATAGGGTAGAGGATAGGATCGGATAGAGGATAGGTTAGGGGATTGGATAGGATAGAGGATAGGATAGGATAGAGGATAGGATAGGGTAGAGGATAGCATAGTATAGAGGATAGGATCGGATAGAGGATAGGATACGATAGAGGATAGGATAGAGGATTGGATAGGATAGAGGATAGGATAGGATAGAGGATAGGATAGGGTAGAGGATAGGATAGAGAATAGGATAGGATAGAGGATAGGATAGGATAGAGGATAGGTTCGGATAGAGGATAGGATACGATAGAGGATAGGAACGGATAGAGGATAGGATAGGGGATTGGATAGGATAGAGGATAGGATACGATAGAGGATAGGATAGGATAGAGGATAGGATAGGGTAGAGAATAGGATAGGATAGGATAGAGGATAGGATCGGGGATTGGATAGGATAGAGGATAGGATACGATAGAGGATAGGATAGGATAGAGGAAAGGATAGGGTAGAGGATAGGATAGGATAGAGGATAGGATAGGATAAGGTAGAGTATAGGATACAGAATAGGATAGGATAGAGGATAGGATAGGATAGATGATAGGATCGGATAGAGGATAGGATAGGATAGAGGATTCGATCGTATAGAGGATAGGATAGGTGATTCGATAGGATACCGGATAGTATAGGATTGAGGATAGGATAGGATAGTGGATAGGATAGGATAGAGCAAACGATAGAGGATAGGATAGAGGATAGGATAGGGGATTGGATAGGATAGAGGATAGGATAGGATAGAGAATAGTATAGGATAGAGGATAGGACAGGATAGAGGATAGGATAGGGGATTGGATAGGGTAGAGGATAGGATAGGATCGAGGATTGGATAGGATAGAGGATAGGATAGGATAGAGGATAGGATACAGAATAGGATAGGATAGAGGATAGGATAGGATAGAGGATAGGATAGTATAGAGGATAGGATAGGATACAGGATAGGATAGGATAGAGGATAGGATAGGATTCATGATAGGATAGGATTGAGGATCGGATAGGATAGTGGATAGGATAGGATAGATGATATTATAGGATAGAGGATAGAATAGTATAGAGGATAGGATCGTTTAGAGGATAGGATACGATAGAGGATAGGATAGAGGATAGGATCGAGGATTGGATAGGATAGATCATAGGATACGATAGAGGATAGGATAGGGTAGAGTATAGGATACAGAATAGGATAGGATAGAGGATAGGATAGGGTAGAGGATAGGATAGTATAGAGGATAGGATCGGATAGAGGATAGGATACGATAGAGGATAGGATAGAGGATAGGATAGGATAGAGGATAGGATCGGATAGAGGATAAGATAGCATAGAGGATAGGATAGTATAGAGGATAGGATCGTTTAGAGGATAGGATACGATAGAGGATAGGATAGAGGATAGGATCGAGGATTGGATAGGATAGAGGATAGGATACGATAGAGGATAGGATAGGGTAGAGTATAGGATACAGAATAGGATAGGATAGAGGATAGGATAGGATAAAGGATAGGATCGGATAGAGGATAAGATAGCATAGAGGATAGGATAGGATAGAGGATAGGATAGGATAGAGGATAGGATAGGGTAGAGGATCGGATAGGATAGAGGATAGGATAGGATAGAGGATAGGATAGAGGATCGGATAGGATAGAGGATAGGATAGGATAGAGGATAGGATAGGGTAGAGGAAAGGATAGGATAGGATAGAGGATAGGATAGGGTTGAGGATAGGATAGGATTGAGGAGAGGATAGGATAGTGGATAGGATAGGGGATTGGATAGGATAGAGGATAGGATAGGATAGGATAGATGATAGTATAGGATAGAGGATAGGATAGGATTGAGGATAGGATAGGATAGTGGATAGGATAGGATAGAGCAGACGATAGAGGATAGGATAGAGGATAGGAAAGGATAGAGGATCGGATAGGATAGAGGATAGGATAGGATAGAGGATAGGATAGGGTAGATGATAGGATAGGATAGAGGATCGGATAGGATAGAGGATAGGATAGGGTAGAGGATAGGATAGTATAGAGGATAGGATCGGATAGAGGATAGGATACGATAGAGGATAGGATAGAGTATAGGATAGGATAGAGGATAGGATCGGATAGAGCATAAGGTAGCATAGAGGATAGGATAGTATAGAGGATAGGATCGTTTAGAGGATAGGATACGATAGAGGATAGGATAGAGGATAGGATCGAGGAATGGATAGGATAGAGGATAGGATACGATAGAGGATAGGATAGGGTAGAGTATAGGATACAGAATAGGATAGGATAGAGGATAGGATAGGATAAAGGATAGGATCGGATAGAGGATAAGATAGCATAGAGGATAGGATCGTATAGAGGATAGGATAGGGGATTGGGTAGTATAGAGGAGAGGATAGGATAGAGGATAGGATATAGTAGAGGATAGGATAGAGGATAGGATATAGTAGAGGATAGGATAGAGAATAGTATACGATAGAGGATAGTATAGGATAGAGGATAGGATAGGATAGAGAATAGTATAGGATAGAGGATAGGATAGGATAGAGGATACGATATTATAGAGGATAGGATAGGATAGAGGGTAGGAGAGGATTAAGGATAGGATAGGATAGTGGATAGGATAGGATAGAACAGACGATAGAGGATAGGATAGAGAATAGGATAGGTTAGATGATAGTATAGGATAGAGGATAGGAAAGAGGATACGATATTATAGTTGATAGGATAGGATACAGGATTGGATAGGGGATTGGATAGGATAGAAGATAGGAGACGATAGAGGATAGTATATAATAGAGGATAAGATAGGATAGAGAATAGTATAGAATAGATGATATTATAGGATAGAGGATAGGATAGGATAGAGGATAGTATAGGATAGAGGATAGGATACGATAGAGGATAGTATAGGATAGGGGATAGGATAGGATAGAGAATAGTATAGGATAGAGGATAGGATACGATAGAGGATACGATTTTATAGAGGATAGGATAGGATTGGGGATAGGATAGGATAGGGTAGAGGATAGGATCGTATAGAGGATAGGATAGTTGATTGGATAGGATAGAGGATAGGATAGGATAGAGGATAGGGTAGGATAGAGGATAGGATAGGATAGGATAGAGGATAGTATAGCATAGAGGATAGGATAGGATAGAGAATAGTATACGATAGATGACATTAAAAGAAAGAGGATAGGATAGGATAGAGGATAGGATCGTATAGAGGATAGGATAGGTGATTCTATAGGATAGAGGATAGGATACGGTAGAGGATATTATAGAGGATAGGATAGGATAGAGGATAGGATAGGATAGAGTATACGATACAGAATAGGATAGGATAGAGCATAGGATAGGATAGAGGATAGGATCTGATAGAGGATAGGATACGATAGAGGATAGTATAGGATAGAGGATAGGATAGGATAGAGAATAGTATAGGATAAATGATATTATATGATACAGGATAGGATACGGTAGAGGATAGGATAGAGGATAGGATAGGATAGGGTAGAGTATAGGATACAGAATAGGATAGGATAGAGGATAGGATAGGATAGCTGATAGGATCGGATAGAGGATAGGATAGGATAGAGGATAGGATCGTATAGAGGATAGGATAGGTGATTGGATAGGATACAGGATAGGATAGGATTGAGGATAGGATAGGATAGTGGATAGGATACGATAGAGGATAGTATAGCATAGAGGATAGGATAGGATAGAGAATAGTATAGTATAGATGATATTATAGGATAGAGGATAGGATCGGATAGAGGATAGGATACGATAGAGGATAGGATAGGATAGAGGATACGATATTATAGAGGATAGGATAGGATAGAGGATAGGATCGGATAGAGGATAGGATAGGGGATTGGATAGGATAGAGGATAGGATACGATAGAGGATAGGATAGGATAGAGGATAGGATAGGGTAGAGGATAGGATAGGATAGGATAGAGGATAGGATAGGATAGATGATAGTATAGGATGGAGGATAGGATAGGATAGAGGATAGGATAGGATAGAGGATAGGATCGTATAGAGGATAGGATAGGTGATTGGATAGGATAGAGGATAGGATACGGTAGAGGATAGGGTA
The DNA here is from genome assembly GCF_050948215.1 of Halictus rubicundus. Taxonomy (NCBI): domain Eukaryota; kingdom Metazoa; phylum Arthropoda; class Insecta; order Hymenoptera; family Halictidae; genus Halictus; species Halictus rubicundus. Next base: position 370,743 of record NW_027488689.1, read on the forward strand.
GAGGATAGGATAGGATAGAGGATAGGATCGGATAGAGGATAGGATAGGTAATTGGATAGGAAAGAGGATAGGATAGGATAGGGGATAGGATAGGATAGAGAATAGTATAGGATAGATGATATTAAAAGATAGAGGATAGGATAGGATAGAGGATTGGATCGTATAGAGGATTGGATAGGTGATTGGATAGGATAGAGGATTGGATAGGGTAGAGGATAGGATAGAGGATAGGATAGGATAGAGGATAGGATAGGGGATTGGATAGTATAGAGGATAGGATAGGATAGAGGATAGGATAGGGGATTGGATAGTATAGAGGATAGGATAGGATAGAGGATAGGATAGGATAGAGGATCGGACAGAATAGAGGATAGGCTAGGGGATTGGGTAGGATAGAGGACATGATACGATACGACATGAGGATAGGATAGGGTAGAGGATAGGATAGGATAGAGGATAGGATAGGGGTTGGGTAGTATAGAGGAGAGGATAGGAAAGAGGATAGGATAGGGTAGAGGATAGGATAGATAATAGTATAGGATAGAGGATAGGATAGGATAGAGGATAGGTTCGGATAGATGATAGGATAGGGAATTGGATAGAATAGAGGGTAGGATAGGATAGAGGATAGGATAGGATAGAGGATAGGATAGAGAATAGGATAGGATAGGATAGGATAGAGGATAGGATCGGATAGAGGATAGGATAGGGTAGAGTATAGGATACAGAATAGGAGAGGATAGAGGATAGGATAGGATAGAGGATAGGATCGGATAGAGGATAAGATAGCATAGAGGATAGGATCGTATAGAGGATAGGATAGGGGATTGGGTAGTATAGAGGAGAGGATAGGATAGAGGATAGGATATAGTAGAGGATAGGATAGAGAATAGTATACGATAGAGGATAGGACAGGATAGAGGATAGGATAGGGGATTGGATAGGATAGAGGATAGGATAGGATAGAGGATAGGATAGGATAGAGGATAGGATAGGGTAGAGGATAGGATAGGATAGAGGATACGATATTATAGAGGATAGGATAGGATAGAGGATAGGATACGATAGAGGATAGGATAGGATAGAGGATAGGATAGGGTAGAGTATAGGATACAGAATAGGATAGGATAGAGGATAGGATAGGATAGAGGATAGGAGAGGATTCATGATAGGATAGGATACAGGATAGGATAGGATAGAGGATAGGAGAGGATTCATGATAGGATAGGATTGAGGATCGGATAGGATAGTGGATAGGATAGGATAGATGATATTATAGGATAGAGGATAGGATAGGATAGAGGATAGGCTCGGATAGATGATATAATAGGGGATTGGATAGAATAGAGGATAGGATAGGATAGAGGATAGGATAGGGGATTGGATAGGATAGGGGATAGGATAGGATAGAGGATAGGATAGAGAATAGGATAGGATAGAGGATAGGATAGGGTAGAGTATATTATACAGAAGAGGATAGGATAGAGGATAGGATAGGATAGAGGATAGGATCGGATAGAGGATAAGATAGCATAGAGGATAGGATAGTATAGAGGATAGGATCGTTTAGAGGATAGGATACGATAGAGGATAGGATAGAGGATAGGATCGAGGATTGGATAGGATAGAGGATAGGATACGATAGAGGATAGGATAGGGTAGAGTATAGGATACAGAATAGGATAGGATAGAGGATAGGATAGGGTAGAGGATAGGATAGAGTATAGGATAGGATAGAGGATAGGATCGGATAGAGCATAAGAAAGCATAGAGGATAGGATAGTATAGAGGATGGGATCGTTTAGAGGATAGGATACGATAGAGGATAGGATAGAGGATAGGATCGAGGATTGGATAGGATAGAGGATAGGATACGATAGAGGATAGGATAGGGTAGAGTATAGGATACAGAATAGGATAGGATAGAGGATAGGATAGGATAAAGGATAGGATCGGATAGAGGATAAGATAGCATAGAGGATAGGATCGTATAGAGGATAGGATAGGGGATTGGGTAGTATAGAGGAGAGGATAGGATAGAGGATAGGATATAGTAGAGGATAGGATATAGTAGAGGATAGGATAGAGAATAGTATACGATAGAGGATAGGACAGGATTGAGGTTAGGATAGGGGATTGGATAGGATAGAGGATAGGATATGATAGAGGATAGCATAGGGTAGAGGATAGGATAGGATAGATTATAGGATAGGATAGAGGATAGGATAGGGTAGAGTATAGGATAGAGGATAGGATCGGATAGAGGATAGGATCGGATAGAGGATACGATAGGTGATTGGATAGGATAGAGGATAGGATAGGGTAGAGGAGAGGATAGGATAACGGATATGATCGGATAGAGGATAAGATAGCATAGAGGATAGGATCGTATAGAGGATAGGATAGGTGATTGGATAGGATAGAGGATAGGATAGGTTTGAGGATAGGATAGGATAGTGGATAGGATAGGATAGAGCAGACGATAGAGGACAGGATAGAGAATATGATAGGATAGATGATAGTATAGGATGGAGGATAGGATAGGGTAGAGGATAGGATAGAGAATAGGATAGGACACAGGAAAGGATAGGATAGAGGATAGGATAGGATAGAGGATAGGATAGGGTAGAGGATAGGATAGGATATAGGATAGGATATAGGATAGGATAGGATAGAGGATAGGATAGGGTAGAGGATAGGTTCGGATAGAGGATAGGATACGATAGAGGATAGGATAGGGTAGAGTGTAGGATACAGAATAGGATAGGATAGAGGATAGGATAGAGGATTGGATAGGATAGAGGATAGGATAGAATAGAGGATAGGATAGGGTAGAGTATAGGATACATAATAGGATAGGATTGAGGATAGGATAGGATAGAGGATAGGATAGGATAGAGGATAGGATAGGATAGAGGATAGGATAGGGTAGAGGATAGGATAGGATAGGATAGAGGATTGGATAGCATAGAGGATAGGATACGATAGAGGATAGGTTCGGATAGAGGTTAAGATACGATAGAGGATAGTATAGGATAGAGGATAGGATACGATAGAGGATAGGTTCGGATAGAGGTTAGGATACGATAGAGGATAGTATAGGATAGAGGATAGAATAGGATAGAGAATAGTATAGGATAAATGATATTATAGGATACAGGATAGGATAGGGTAGAGGATAGGATAGAGAATAGGATAGGATGGAGGATAGGATAGGATAGAGGATAGGATCGGATAGAGGATAGGATAGGGTAGAGTATAGGATACAGAATAGGATAGGATAGAGGATAGGATAGGATAGAGGATAGGATAGGATAGAGGATAGGATCGGATAGAGGATAGGATACGATAGAGGATAGTATAGGATAAAGGATAGGATAGGATAGAGGATAGTATGGGATAAATGATATTATAGGATAGAGGATAGGATAGGGTAGAGTATAGGATAGAGGATAGGATAGGATAGAGGATAGGATCGGATAGAGGATAGGATACGATAGAGGATAGTATAGGATAGAGGATAGGATAGGATAGAGGATAGTATAGGATAAATGATATTATAGGATAGAGGATAGGATAGGGTAGAGGATAGGATAGAGAATAGGATAGGATGGAGGATAGGATAGGATAGAGGATAGGATCGGATAGAGGATAGGATACGAAAGAGGATAGGATAGAGGATTGGATAGGATAGAGCGTAGGATACGATAGAGGATAGTATAGGATAGAGGATAGGATAGGATAGAGAATAGTATAGAATAGAAGATATTATAGGATAGAGGATAGGATAGGATAGAGGATAGTTTCGGATAGATGATAGGATAGGGGATTGTATAGAATAGAGGATAGGATAGGATAGAGGATAAGATACGATAGAGGATAGTATAGGATAGAGGATAGGATAGGATAGAGAATAGTATAGGATAGCTGATATTATAGGATAGAGGATAGGATAGGGTAGATGATATAATAGAGAATAGGATAGGATAGAGGATAGGATAGGATAGAGGATAGGATCGGATAGAGGATAGGATAGGGGATTGGATAGTATAGAGGATAGGATAGGATAGAGGATTGGGGATTCGATAGGATAGAGGATAGGATAGGATAGAGGATATGATAGGATAGAGGATATGATAGGATAGAGGATAGGATAGGATAGAGGATAGGATAGGATAGAGGATAGGATAGGATAGAGGATAGGATTGGATAGAGGATAGGATAGGATAGGATAGAGGATAGGTTAGGGTTGAGGATATGATAGGATTGAGGATAGCATAGGATAGTGGATAGGATTGGGGATTGGATAGGATAGAGGATAGGATAGGATAGAGGATAGGATAGGGTTGAGGATAGGATAGGATTGAGGATAGGATAGGATAGTGGATAAGATAGGGGATTGTATAGGATAGAGGATAGGATAGGATAGGATAGATGATAGTATAGGATAGAGGATGGGATAGGATTGAGGATAGGATAGGATAGTGGATAGGATAGGATAGAGCAGACGATAGAGGTTAGGATAGAGAATAGGATACGATAGATGATATTATAGGATGGAGGATAGGATAGGATTGAGGATAGGATAGGATAGTGGATAGGATAGGATAGAGCAGACGATAGAGGTTAGGATAGAGAATAGGATACGATAGATGATATTATATAATGGAGGATAGGATAGGGTAGAATTATAGGATAGGATAGAGGATAGGATAGGATAGAGGATAGGATCGGATAGAGGATAGGATAGGGGATTGGATAGGATAGAGAATAGGATAGGATAGAGGATAAGATAGGATAGAGGATAGGATAGGATAGAGGCTAGGATAGGGTAGGGTAGAGGATAGGATAGGATAGAGAATAAGATAGGATAGAGGATTGGATAGGATAGAGGATAGGATAGGATAGAGGATAGGATCGGATAGAGGATAGGATACGATAGAGGATAGTATAGGATAAAGGATAGGATAGGATACAGAATAGTATAGGATAGATGATATTATAGGATAGAGGATCGGATAGGGTAGAGGATAGGATAGAGAATAAGATAGGATAGAGGATTGGATCGGATAGAGGATATGATAGGATAGAAGATAGGATAGGATAGAGGATAGGATAGGATAGAGGATAGGATCGGATAGAGGATAGGATACGATAGCGGATAGTACAGGATAGAGGATAGGATAGGATAGAGAATAGTATAGGATAGAGTATAGGATAGGATAGAGGATACGATATTATAGAGGATAGGATAGGATAGAGGGTAGGAGAGGATTAAGGATAGGATAGGATAGTGGATAGGATAGGATAGAACAGACGATAGAGGATAGGATAGAGAATAGGATAGGTTAGATGATAGTATAGGATAGAGGATAGGAAAGAGGATACGATATTATAGTTGATAGGATAGGATACAGGATTGGATAGGGGATTGGATAGGATAGAAGATAGAAGACGATAGAGGATAGTATATAATAGAGGATAAGATAGGATAGAGAATAGTATAGAATAGATGATATTATAGGATAGAGGATAGGATAGGATAGAGGATAGGATCAGATAGAGGATAGGATAGGGGATTGGATAGGGTAGAGGATAGGATAGGATAGAGGATAGGATAGGGGATTGGATAGGGTAGAGGATAGGATAGGATAGAGGATAGGATAGGGTAGAGGATAGGATTGGATAGGATAGAGGATATGATAGGATAGAAGATAGGATAGGATAGAGGATAGGATAGGTTAGAGGATAGGATCGGATAGAGGATAGGATACGATAGAGGATAGTATAGGGTAGAGGATAGGATAGGATAGGATAGAGGATTGGATAGCATAGAGGATAGGATAGGATAGAGGATAGGTTCGGATAGAGGTTAGGATACGATAGAGGATAGTATAGGATAGAGGATAGGATAGGATAGAGAATAGTATAGGATAAATGATATTATAGGATACAGGATAGGATAGGGTAGAGAATAGTATAGGATAGCTGATATTATAGGATAGAGGATAGGATAGGGTAGATGATATAATAGAGAATAGGATAGGATAGAGGATAGGATGGGATAGAGGATAGGATCGGATAGAGGATAGGATAGGGGATTGGATAGTATAGAGGATAGGATAGGATAGAGGATAGGGGATTCGATAGGATAGAGGATAGGATAGGATAGAGGATATGATAGGATAGAGGATATGATAGGATACAGAATAGGATAGGATAGAGGATAGGATAGGATAGAGGATAGGATAGGATAGAGGATAGGATCGGATAGAGGATAGGATACGATAGAGGATAGTATAGGATAGAGGATAGGATAGGATAGAGGATAGTATAGGATAAATGATATTATAGGATGGAGGATAGGATAGGGTAGAGGATAGGATAGAGAATAGGATAGGATGGAGGATAGGATAGGATAGAGGATAGGATCGGATAGATGATAGGATACGATAGAGGATAGGATAGAGGATTGGATAGGATAGAGGATAGGATACGATAGAGGATAGTATAGGATAGAGGATAGGATAGGATAGAGAATAGTATAGAATAGAAGATATTATAGGATAGAGGATAGGATAGGATAGAGGATAGTTTCGGATAGATGATAGGATAGGGGATTGTATAGAATAGAGGATAGGATAGGATAGAGGATAAGATACGATAGAGGATAGTATAGGATAGAGGATAGGATAGGATAGAGAATAGTATAGGATAGCTGATATTATAGGATAGAGGATAGGATAGGGTAGATGATATAATAGAGAATAGGATAGGATAGAGGATAGGATGGGATAGAGGATAGGATCGGATAGAGGATAGGATAGGGGATTGGATAGTATAGAGGATAGGATAGGATAGAGGATAGGGGATTCGATAGGATAGAGGATAGGATAGGATAGAGGATATGATAGGATAGAGGATATGATAGGATAGAGGATAGGATAGGATAGAGGATAGGATAGGATAGAGGATAGGATAGGATAGAGGATAGGATTGGATAGAGGATAGGATAGGATAGGATAGAGGATAGGTTAGGGTTGAGGATATGATAGGATTGAGGATAGCATAGGATAGTGGATAGGATAGGGAATTGGATAGGATAGAGGATAGGATAGGATAGAGGATAGGATAGGGTTGAGGATAGGATAGGATTGAGGATAGGATAGGATAGTGGATAAGATAGGGGATTGTATAGGATAGAGGATAGGATAGGATAGGATAGATGATAGTGTAGGATAGAGGATAGGGTAGGATTGAGGATAGGATAGGATAGTGGATAGGATAGGATAGAGCAGACGATAGAGGTTAGGATAGAGAATAGGATACGATAGATGATATTATAGGATGGAGGATAGGATAGGATTGAGGATAGGATAGGATAGTGGATAGGATAGGATAGAGCAGACGATAGAGGTTAGGATAGAGAATAGGATACGATAGATGATATTATAGGATGGAGGATAGGATAGGGTAGAAGTATAGGATAGGATAGAGGATAGGATAGGATAGAGGATAGGATCGGATAGAGGGTAGGGTAGAGGATAGGATAGGATAGAGGATAGGATAGGATACAGGATAGGATCGGATAGAGGATAGGATACGATAGTGGATACGATATTATAGAGGATAGGATCGGATAGAGGATAGGATCGGATAGAGGATAGGATACGATAGAGGATAGTATAGGATAGAGGATAGGATAGGATAGAGAATAGTATAGGATAGATGATATTATAGGATAGAGGATAGGAAAGGGTAGAGGATAGGATAGAGAATAAGATAGGATAGAGGATTGGATAGGATAGAGGATAGGATAGGATAGAGGATAGGATCGGATAGAGGATAGGATACGATAGAGGATAGTATAGGATAAAGGATAGGATAGGATAGAGAATAGTATAGGATAGATGATATTATAGGATAGAGGATCGGATAGGGTAGAGGATAGGATAGAGAATAAGATAGGATAGAGGATTGGATCGGATAGAGGATATGATAGGATAGAAGATAGGATAGGATAGAGGATAGGATAGGATAGAGGATAGTATAGGAGAGAGGATATAATAGGGGATTGGATAGAATAGAGGATAGGATAGGATAGAGGATAGGATAGGGGATTGGATAGGATAGAGGATAGGATAGGATAGAGGATAGGATAGAGAATAGGATAGGATAGAGGATAGGATAGGATAGAGGATAGGATCGGATAGAGGATAAGATAGCATAGAGGATAGGATAGTATAGAGGATAGGATCGTTTAGAGGATAGGATACGATAGAGGACAGGATAGAGGATAGGATCGAGGATTGGATAGGATAGAGGATAGGATACGATAGAGGATAGGATAGGGTAGAGTATAGGATACAGAATAGGATAGGATAGAGGATAGGATAGGGTAGAGGATAGGATAGTATAGAGGATAGGATCGGATAGAGGATAGGATACGATAGAGGATAGGATAGAGTATAGGATAGGATAGAGGATAGGATCGGATAGAGCATAAGATAGCATAGAGATAGGATAGCATAGAGGATAGGATCGTTTAGAGGATAGGATACGATAGAGGATAGGATAGAGGATAGGATAGGATAAAGGATAGGATAGTATAGAGGATATTATAGGATGGAGGATAGGATAGGATACAGGATAGGATAGGATAGAGGATAGGAGAGGATTCATGATAGGACAGGATAGAGGATAGGATAGGGGATTGGATAGGATAGAGGATAGGATACGGTAGAGGATATTATAGAGGATAGGATAGGATAGAGGATAGGATAGGATAGAGTATACGATACAGAATAGGATAGGATAGAGCATAGGATAGGATAGAGGATAGGATCTGATAGAGGATAGGATAGGATAGAGGATAGGATAGGGTAGAGTATAGGATACAGAATAGGATAGGATAGAGGATAGGATAGGGTAGAGGATAGGATAGTATAGAGGATAGGATCGGATAGAGGATAGGATACGATAGAGGATAGGATAGAGTATAGGATAGGATAGAGGATAGGATCGGATAGAGCATAAGATAGCATAGAGATAGGATAGTATAGAGGATAGGATCGTTTAGAGGATAGGATACGATAGAGGATAGGATAGAGGATAGGATCGAGGAATGGATAGGATAGAGGATAGTATACGATAGAGGATAGGATAGGGTAGAGTATAGGATACAGAATAGGATAGGATAGAGGATAGGATAGGATAAAGGATAGGATAGTATAGAGGATATTATAGGATGGAGGATAGGATAGGATACAGGATAGGATAGGATAGAGGATAGGAGAGGATTCATGATAGGACAGGATAGAGGATAGGATAGGGGATTGGATAGGATAGAGGATAGGATACGGTAGAGGATATTATAGAGGATAGGATAGGATAGAGGATAGGATAGGATAGACTATACGATACAGAATAGGATAGGATAGAGCATAGGATAGGATAGAGGATAGGATCTGATAGAGGATAGGATAGGATAGAGGATAGGATAGGGTAGAGTATAGGATACAGAATAGGATAGGATAGAGGATAGGATAGTATAGAGGATATTATAGGATGGAGGATAGGATAGGATACAGGATAGGTTAGGATAGAGGATAGGAGAGGATTCATGATAGGACAGGATAGAGGATAGGATAGGGGATTGGATAGGATAGAGGATAGGATTGGATAGAGGATAGGATAGAGAATAGGATAGGATAGGATAGAGGATAGGATCGGATAGAGGATAGGATAGGGTAGAGTATAGGATACAGAATAGGATAGGATAGAGGATAGGATAGGATAGAGGATAGGATCGGATAGAGGATAAGATAGCATAGAGGATAGGATAATATAGAGGATAGGATCGTTTAGAGGATAGGATACGATAGAGGATAGGATAGAGGATAGGATCGAGGATTGGATAGGATAGAGGATAGGATACGATAGAGGATAGGATAGGGTAGAGTATAGGATACAGAATAGGATAGGATAGAGGATAGGATACGGTAGAGGATAGGATAGTATAGAGGATAGGATAGGATAGAGAATAGTATAGGATAGATGATATTATAGGATAGAGGATAGGATAGGATAGAGGATAGGATCGGATAGAGGATAGGATAGGGGATTGGGTAGTATAGAGGAGAGGATAGGATAGAGGATAGGATAGGGTAGAGGATAGGATAGAGAATAGTATAGGATAGAGGATAGGACAGGATAGAGGATAGGATAGGGGATTGGATAGGATAGAGGATAGGATAGGATAGAGGATAGGATAGGATAAAGGATAGGATAGGATAGAGGATAGGATAGGGTAGAGTATAGGATACAGAATAGGATAGGATAGAGGATAGGATAGGATAGAGGATATTATAGGATAGAGGATAGGATAGGATACAGGATAGGATAGGATAGAGGATAGGAGAGGATTCATGATAGGATAGGATTGAGGATCGGATAGGATAGTGGATAGGATAGGATAGATGATATTATAGGATAGAGGATAGGATAGGATAGAGGATAGGCTCGGATAGATAATAGGATAGGGGATTGGATAGAATAGAGGATAGGATAGGATAGAGGATCGGATAGGATAGAGGACAGGATAGGGTAGAGGATAGGATCGGATAGAGGATAGGTTAGGGGATTGGATAGGATAGAGGATAGAATAGGATAGAGGATAGGATAGGGTAGAGGATAGGATAGTATAGAGGATAGGATCGGATAGAGGATAGGATACGATAGAGGATAGGATAGAGGATTGGATAGGATAGAGGATAGGATAGGATAGAGGATAGGATAGGGTAACGGATAGGATAGAGAATAGGATAGGATAGAGGATAGGATAGGATAGAGAATAGGATAGGATAGAGGATAGGATAGGATAGAGGATAGGTTCGGATAGAGGATAGGATACGATAGAGGATTGGATAGGGTAGATTGTAGGATACATAATAGGATAGGATAGAGGATAGGATAGGATAGAGGATAGGTTCGGATAGAGGATAGGATACGATAGAGGATAGGATAGGGTAGAGTGTAGGATACATAATAGGATAGGATAGAGGATAGGATAGGATAGAGGATAGGATAGAGGATTGGATAGGTTAGAGGATAGGATAGGATAGAGGATAGGATAGGGTAGAGTATAGGATACATAATAGGATAGGATTGAGGAGAGGATAGGATAGAGGATAGGATCGGATAGAGGACAGGATAGGATAGAGGATAGGATAGGATGGAGGATAGGATAGGTGGTTGGGGTAGGATATAGGATAGGATATTATTGAGGATAGGATAGGATAGTGGATAGGATAGGATAGAGCAGACGATAGAGGAGAGGATAGAGAAATGGATAGGATAGATGATAGTATAGGATGGAGGATAGGATAGGGTAGAGGATAGGATAGAGAATAGGATAGGATAGAGGATAGGATAGGATAGAGGATAGGATCGGATAGAGGATAGGATAGGGGATTGGATAGGATAGAGGATAGGATAGGATAGAGGATATTATAGGATGGAGGATAGGATAGGATAGAGGATAGGATAGGGTAGAGTATAGGATACAGAATAGGATAGGATAGAGGATAGGATAGGATAGAGGATAGGATCGGATAGAGGATAGGATACGATAGAGGATAGTATAGGATAGAGGATAGGATAGGATAGAGAATAGTATAGGGTAAATGATATTATAGGATAGAGGATAGGATCGTATAGAGGATAGGATAGGGGATTGGGTAGTATAGAGGAGAGGATAGGATAGAGGATAGGATATAGTAGAGGATAGGATATAGAATAGTATACGATAGAGGATAGGACAGGATAGAGGTTAGGATAGGGGATTGGATAGGATAGAGGATAGGATATGATAGAGGATAGGATAGGGTAGAGGATAGTATAGGATAGAGGATAGGATAGGATAGAGGATAGTATAGGATAGCTGATATTATAGGATAGAGGATAGGATAGGATAGAGGATAGGTTCGGATAGATGATAGGATAGGGGATTGGATAGAATAGAGGGTAGGATAGGATAGAGGATAGGATACGATAGAGGATAGTATAGGATAGACGATAGGATAGGATAGAGAAGAGTATAGGATAGATGATATTATAGGATAGAGGATATTATAGGATAGAGGATAGGATCGGATAGAGGATAGGATAGGGGATTGGGTAGTATAGAGGAGAGGATAGGATAGAGGATAGGATAGGGTAGAGGATAGGATAGAGAATAGTATAGGATAGAGGATAGGACAGAATAGAGGATAGGCTAGGGGATTGGATAGGATAGAGGACATGATACGATAGGACATGAGGATAGGATAGGGTAGATGATAGGATAGGATAGAGGATAGTATAAGGGATTTGGTAGTATAGAGGAGAGGATAGGATAGAGGATAGGATAGGGTAGAGGATAGGATAGGGAATAGTATAGGATAGAGGATAGGGTAGGATCGAGGATAGGTTCGGATAGATGATAGGATAGGGAATTGGATAGAATAGAGGGTAGGATAGGATAGAGGATAGGATACGATAGAGGATAGTATAGGATAGAGGATAGGATAGGATAGAGGATATTATAGGATAGAGGATAGGATAGGATACAGGATAGGATAGGATAGAGGATAGGAGAGGATTCATGATAGGATAGGATTGAGGATCGGATAGGATAGTGGATAGGATAGAATAGATGATATTATAGGATAGAGGATAGGATAGGATAAAGGATAGGCTCGGATAGATGATAGGATAGGGGATTGGATAGAATAGAGGATAGGATAGGATAGAGGATAGGATACGATAGAGGATAGTATAGGATAGAGGATAGGATAGGATAGAGAATAGTATAGGGTAAATGATATTATAGGATAGAGGATAGGATCGTATAGAGGATAGGATAGGGGATTGGGTAGTATAGAGGAGAGGATAGGATAGAGGATAGGATATAGTAGAGGATAGGATGTAGAATAGTATACGATAGAGGATAGGACAGGATAGAGGTTAGGATAGGGGATTGGATAGGATAGAGGATAGGATATGATAGAGGATAGGATAGGGTAGAGGATAGTATAGGATAGAGGATAGGATAGGATAGAGGATAGTATAGGATAGCTGATATTATAGGATAGAGGATAGGATAGGATAGAGGATAGGTTCGGATAGATGATAGGATAGGGGATTGGATAGAATAGAGGGTAGGATAGGATAGAGGATAGGATACGATAGAGGATAGTATAGGATAGACGATAGGATAGGATAGAGAATAGTATAGGATAGATGATATTATAGGATAGAGGATATTATAGGATAGAGGATAGGATAGGATAGAGGATAGGATCGGATAGAGGATAGGATAGGGGATTGGGTAGTATAGAGGAGAGGATAGGATAGAGGATAGGATAGGGTTGAGGATAGGATAGAGAATAGTATAGGATAGAGGATAGGACAGAATAGAGGATAGGCTAGGGGATTGGATAGGATAGAGGACATGATACGATAGGACATGAGGATAGGATAGGGTAGAGGATAGGATAGGATAGAGGATAGGATAGGGGATTGGGTAGTATAGAGGAGAGGATAGGATAGAGGATAGGATAGGGTAGAGGATAGGATAGGGAATAGTATAGGATAGAGGATAGGGTAGGATCGAGGATAGGTTCGGATAGATGATAGGATAGGGAATTGGATAGAATAGAGGGTAGGATAGGATAGAGGATAGGATACGATAGAGGATAGTATAGGATAGAGGATAGGATAGGATAGAGGATATTATAGGATAGAGGATAGGATAGGATACAGGATAGGATAGGATAGAGGATAGGAGAGGATTCATGATAGGATAGGATTGAGGATCGGATAGGATAGTGGATAGGATAGAATAGATGATATTATAGGATAGAGGATAGGATAGGATAAAGGATAGGCTCGGATAGATGATAGGATAGGGGATTGGATAGAATAGAGGATAGGATAGGATAGAGGATAGGATACGATAGAGGATAGTATAGGATAGAGGATAGGATAGGATAGAGAATAGTATAGGATAGATGATATTATAGGATAGAGGATAGGATAGGATAGAGGATAGGATCGGATAGAGGATAGGATAGGGGATTGGGTAGTATAGAGGAGAGGATAGGGTAGAGGATAGGATAGAGAATAGGATAGGATAGAGGATAGGATCGGATAGAGGATTGGATACGATAGAGGATAGGATAGAGGATAGGATAGAGGATTGGATAGCATAGAGGGTAGGATAGGATAGAGGATAGGATAGGGTAGAGGATAGGATAGAGAATAGAATAGGATAGAGGATAGGATCGGGTGGAGGACAGGATAGGGGATTGGATAGGATAGAGGATAGGATAGGATAGAGGATAGGATAGGGTAGAGGATAGGACAGGATAGGCGATTGAATAGGATAGAGGATAGGATAGGATAGAGGATAGGATAGGGTAGAGGATAGGATAGGATAGGGGATTGGATAGGATAGAGGATAGGATAGGATAGAGGATAGGATAGGGTAGAGGATAGGATAGGGTAGAGGATAGGATAGGATAGGATAGAGGATAGGATAGGTTAGAGGATAGGATCGGATAGAGGATAGGATAGAGGATTGGATAGGATAGAGGATAGGATAGGATACAGGATAGGATAGGATACAGGATAGGATAGGGTAGAGTATAGGATACAGAATAGGATAGGATAGAGGATAGGATAGGATAGAGGATAGGATCGGATAGAGGATTGGATACGATAGTGGATAGTATAGGATAGAGGATAGGATAGGATAGAGAATAGTATAGGATAGATGATATTATAGGATAGAGGATATTATAGGATAGAGGATAGGATAGGATAGAGGATAGGATCGGGTAGAGGATAGGATCGGATAGAGGATAGGATAGGGGATTGGGTAGTATAGAGGAGAGGATAGGATAGAGGATAGGATAGGGTAGAGGATAGGATAGAGAATAGTATAGGATAGAGGATAGGACAGAATAGAGGATAGGCTAGGGGATTGGATAGGATAGGGGACATGATACGATAGGACATGAGGATAGGATAGGGTAGAGGATAGGATAGGATAGAGGATAGGATAGGAGATTGGGTAGTATAGAGGAGAGGATAGGATAGAGGATAGGATAGGGTAGAGGATAGGATAGGGAATAGTATAGGATAGAGGATAGGATAGGATAGAGGATAGGTTCGGATAGATGATAGGATAGGGAATTGGATAGAATAGAGGGTAGGATAGGATAGAGGATAGGATACGATAGAGGATAGTATAGGATAGAGGATAGGATAGGATAGAGGATATTATAAGATAGAGGATAGGATAGGATACAGGATAGGATAGGATAGAGGATAGGAGAGGATTCATGATAGGATAGGATTGAGGATCGGATAGGATAGTGGATAGGATAGGATAGATGATATTATAGGATAGAGGATAGGATAGGATAAAGGATAGGCTCGGATAAATGATAGGATAGGGGATTGGATAGAATAGAGGATAGGATAGGATAGAGGATAGGATACGATAGAGGATAGTATAGGATAGAGGATAGGATAGGATAGAGAATAGTATAGGATAGATGATATTATAGGATAGAGGATAGGATAGGATAGAGGATAGGATCGGATAGAGGATAGGATAGGGGATTGGGTAGTATAGAGAAGAGGATAGGATAGAGGATAGGATAGGGTAGAGGATAGGATCGGATAGAGGATTGGATACGATAGTGGATAGTATAGGATAGAGGATAGGATAGGATAGAGAATAGTATAGGATAGATGATATTATAGGATAGAGGATATTATAGGATAGAGGATAGGATAGGATAGAGGATAGGATCGGGTAGAGGATAGGATCGGATAGAGGATAGGATAGGGGATTGGGTAGTATAGAGGAGAGGATAGGATAGAGGATAGGATAGGGTAGAGGATAGGATAGAGAATAGTATAGGATAGAGGATAGGACAGAATAGAGGATAGGCTAGGGGATTGGATAGGATAGAGGACATGATACGATAGGACATGAGGATAGGATAGGGTAGAGGATAGGATAGGATAGAGGATAGGATAGGAGATTGGGTAGTATATAGGAGAGGATAGGATAGAGGATAGGATAGGGTAGAGGATAGGATAGGGAATAGTATAGGATAGAGGATAGGATAGGATAGAGGATAGGTTCGGATAGATGATAGGATAGGGAATTGGATAGAATAGAGGGTAGGATAGGATAGAGGATAGGATACGATAGAGGATAGTATAGGATAGAGGATAGGATAGGATAGAGGATATTATAAGATAGAGGATAGGATAGGATACAGGATAGGATAGGATAGAGGATAGGAGAGGATTCATGATAGGATAGGATTGAGGATCGGATAGGATAGTGGATAGGATAGGATAGATGATATTATAGGATAGAGGATAGGATAGGATAGAGGATAGGTTCGGATAGATGATAGGATAGGGGATTGGATAGAATAGAGGGTAGGATAGGATAGAGGATAGGATACGATAGAGGATAGTATTGGATAGACGATAGGATAGGATAGAGAATAGTATTGGATAGATGATATTATAGGATGGAGGATATTATAGGATAGAGGATAGGATAGGATAGAGGATAGGATCGGATAGAGGATAGGATAGGGGATTGGGTAGTATAGAGGAGAGGATAGGATGGAGGATAGGATAGGGTAGAGGATAGGATAGAGAATAGTATAGGATAGAGGATAGGACAGAATAGAGGATAGGCTAGGGGATTGGATAGGATAGAGGACATGATACGATAGGACATGAGGATAGGATAGGGTAGAGGATAGGATAGGGAATAGTATAGGATAGAGGATAGGATAGGATAGAGGATAGGTTCGGATAGATGATAGGATAGGGAATTGGATAGAATAGAGGGTAGGATAGGATAGAGGATAGGATACGATAGAGGATAGTATAGGATAGAGGATAGGATAGGATAGAGGATATTATAAGATAGAGGATAGGATAGGATACAGGATAGGATAGGATAGAGGATAGGAGAGGATTCATGATAAGATAGGATTGAGGATCGGATAGGATAGTGGATAGGATAGGATAGATGATAGTATAGGATAGAGGATAGGATAGGATAAAGGATAGGCTCGGATAGATGATAGGATAGGGGATTGGATAGAATAGAGGATAGGATAGGATAGAGGGTAGGATACGATAGAGGATAGTATAGGATAGAGGATAGGATAGGATAGAGGATAGGATCGGATTGAGGATCGGATAGGGGATTGGGTAGTATAGAGAAGAGGATAGGATAGAGGATAGGATAGGGTAGAGGATAGGATAGAGAATAGTATAGGATAGAGGATAGGACAGGATAGAGGATAGGATAGGGGATTGGATAGGATAGAGGATAGGATAGGATAGAGGATAGGATACGATAGAGGATAGGATAGGATAGAGGATAGGATAGGGTAGAGTATAGGATACAGAATAGGATAGGATAGAGGATAGGATAGGATAGAGGATATTATAGGATAGAGGATAGGATAGGATACAGGATAGGATAGGATAGAGGATAGGAGAGGATTCATGATAGGATAGGATTGAGGATCGGATAGGATAGTGGATAGGATAGGATAGATGATATTATAGGATAGAGGATAGGATAGGATAGAGGATAGGCTCGGATAGATGATAGGATAGGGGATTGGATAGAATAGAGGATAGGATAGGATAGAGGATAGGATAGGGGATTGGATAGGATAGAGGATAGGATAGGATAGAGGATAGGATAGAGAATAGGATAGGATCGGATAGAGGATAGGATAGGGTAGAGTATATTATACAGAAGAGGATTGGATAGAGGATAGGATAGGATAGAGGATAGGATCGGATAGAGGATAAGATAGCATAGAGGATAGGATAGTATAGAGGATAGGATCGTTTAGAGGATAGGATACGATAGAGGATAGGATAGAGGATAGGATCGAGGATTTCATAGGATAGAGGATAGGATACGATAGAGGATAGGATAGTGTAGAGTATAGGATACAGAATAGGATAGGATAGAGGATAGGATAGGGTAGAGGATAGGATAGTATAGAGGATAGGATCGGATAGAGGATAGGATACGATAGAGGATAGGATAGAGGATAGGATAGGATAGAGGATAGGATCGGATAGAGGATAAGATAGCATAGAGGATAGGATCGTATAGAGGATAGGATAGGGGATTGGGTAGTATAGAGGAGAGGATAGGATAGAGGATAGGATATAGTAGAGTATATTATACAGAAGAGGATTGGATAGAGGATAGGATAGGATAGAGGATAGGATCGGATAGAGGATAAGATAGCATAGAGGATAGGATAGTCTAGAGGATAGGATAGAGGATAGGATCGAGGATTGGATAGGATAGAGGATAGGATACGATAGAGGATAGGATAGTGTAGAGTATAGGATACAGAATAGGATAGGATAGAGGATAGGATAGGGTAGAGGATAGGATAGTATAGAGGATAGGATCGGATAGAGGATAGGATACGATAGAGGATAGGATAGAGGATAGGATAGAGGATTGGATAGGATAGAGGATAGAATAGGATAGAGGATAGGATAGGGTAGAGGATAGGATAGAGAATAGAATAGGATAGAGGATAGGATAGGATAGAGGATAGGATACGATACAGGATAGTATAGGATAGAGGATAGGATAGGATAGAGAATAGTATAGGATAGATGATATTATAGGATAGAGGATAGGATAGGATAGAGGATAGGATCGTATAGAGGATAGGATAGGTGATTGGATAGGATAGACGATAGGATAGGGTAGAGGATAGGATAGAGAATACGATAGGATAGAGGATAGGATAGGATAGAGGATAGGATCGGATAGAGGATAGGATAGGGGATTGGATAGTATAGAGGATAGGATAGGATAGATGATAGGATAGGATAGAGGATCGGATAGGATAGAGGATAGGATAGGATAGAGGATAGGATAGGATAGAGGATAGGATAGGATAGGATAGAGGATAGGATAGGGTTGAGGATAGGATAGGGTAGAGGATAGGATAGAGAATAGGATAGGATAGAGGATAGGATAGGATAGAGGATAAGATCGGATAGAGGATAGGATACGATAGAGGATAGGATAGGTTTGAGGATAGGATACAGAATTGGATAGGATAGAAGATAGGATAGGATAGAGGATAGGATCGGATAAAGGATAGGATAGGGGATTGGATAGGATAGAGGATAGGATAGGATAGAGGATAGGATAGGGTAGAGGATAGGATAGGATAGAGGATAGGATAGGATAGAGGATAGGATAGGGTAGAGGATAGGATCGGATAGAGGATAGGTTAGGGGATTGGATAGGATAGAGGATAGGATAGGATAGAGGATAGGATAGGGTAGAGGATAGGATAGTATAGAGGATAGGATAGAGGGTACGATAGAGGATTGGATAGGATAGAGGATAGGATAGGATAGAGGATAGGATATGGTAGAGGATAGGATAGAGAATCGGATAGGATAGAGGATAGGATAGGATAGAGGATAGGTTCGGATAGAGGATAGGATACGATAGAGGATAGGATAGGGTAGAGTGTAGGATACAGGATAGGATAGGATAGAGGATAGGATAGGATAGAGCATAGGATCGGATAGTGGATAGGATAGGATAGAGCAGACGATAGAGGATAGGATAGAGAATAGGATAGGATAGATGATAGTATAGGATGGAGGATAGGATAGGGTAGAGGATAGGATAGAGAATAGGATAGGATAGAGGATAGGATAGGATAGAGGGTAGGATCGGATAGAGGATAGGATAGGGGATTGGATAGGATAGAGAATAGGATAGGATGGAGGATAGTATAGGATAGAGGATAGGATACGATAGAGGATAGGATAGTGGATTGGATAGGATAGAGGATATTAGAGGATAGAGGATAGGATAGGATACAGGATAGGATAGGATAGAGGATAGGAGAGGATTCATGATAGGATAGGATTGAGGATCGGATAGGATAGTGGATAGGATAGGATAGATGATATTATAGGATAGAGGATAGGATAGGATAGAGGATAGGCTCGGATAGATGATAGGATAGGGGATTGGATAGAATAGAGGATAGGATAGGATAGAGGATAGGATACGATAGAGGATAGTATAGGATAGAGGATAGGATAGGATAGAGAATAGTATAGGATAGATGATAGGATAGGGTAGAGGATAGGATAGGATAGATTACAGGATAGGATAGAGGATAGGATAGGGTAGAGTATAGGATACAGAATAGGATAGGATAGAGGATAGGATCGGATAGAGGATAGGATAGGTGATTGGATAGGATAGAGGATAGGATAGGGTAGAGGATAGGATAGAGAATAGGATAGGATAGGATAGAGGATAGGATCGGATAGAGGATAGGATAGATTAGAGTATATTATACAGAATAGGATAGGATAGAGGATAGGATCGGATAGAGGATAAGATAGCATAGAGGATAGGATAGTATAGAGGATAGGATCGGATAGAGGATAGGATACGATAGAGGATAGGATAGGGTAGAGGATAGGATAGAGAATAGGATAGGATAGAGGATAGGATAAGATAGAGGATAGGATCGGATAGAGGATAGGATACGATAGAGGATAGGATAGGGTAGAGTATAGGATACAGAATAGGATAGGATAGAGGATAGGATAGGATAAAGGATAGGATCGGATAGAGGATAGGATAGGGTAGAGTATAGGATACATAATAGGATAGGATTGAGGATAGGATAGGATAGCGGATAGGATCGGATAGAGGACAGGATAGGATAGAGGATAGGATAGGATGGAGGATAGGATAGGTGGTTGGGGTAGGATATAGGATAGGATATTATTGAGGATAGGATAGGATAGTGGATAGGATAGGATAGAGCAGACGATAGAGGATAGGATAGAGAATTGGATAGGATAGATGATAGTATAGGATGGAGGATAGGATAGGGTAGAGGATAGGATAGAGAATAGGATAGGATAGAGGATAGGATATGATAGACGATAGGATCGGATAGAGGATAGGATAGGGGATCGGATAGGATAGAGGATAGGATAGGATGGAGGATATTATAGGATAGAGGATAGGATAGGATAGAGGATAGGATAGGGTAGAGTATAGGATACAGAATAGGATAGGATAGAGGATAGGATAGGATAGAGGATAGGATCGGATAGAGGATAGGATACGATAGAGGATAGTATAGGATAGAGGATAGGATAGGATAGAGATTAGTATAGGGTACATGATATTATAGGATAGAGGATAGGATAGGGTAGAGGATTGGATAGAGAATAGGATAGGATAGAGGATAGGATAGTATAGAGGATAGGATCGGATAGAGGATAGGATACGATAGAGGATAGGATAGAGGATAGGATAGAGGATTGGATAGGATAGAGGATAGAATAGGATAGAGGATAGGATAGGGTAGAGGATAGGATAGAGAATAGAATAGGATAGAGGATAGGATAGGATAGAGGATAGGATTCGATACAGGATAGTATAGGATAGAGGATAGGATAGGATAGAGAAACGTATAGGATAGATGATATTATCGGATAGAGGATAGGATAGGATAGAGGATAGGATCGTATAGAGGATAGGATAGGTGATTGGATAGGATAGACGATAGGATAGGGTAGAGGATAGGATAGAGAATACGATAGGATAGAGGATAGGATAGGATAGAGGATAGGATCGGATAGAGGATAGGATAGGGGATTGGATAGTATAGAGGATAGGATAGGATAGATGATAGGATAGGATAGAGGATCGGATAGGATAGAGGATAGGATAGGATAGAGGATAGGATAGGATAGAGGATAGGATAGGATAGGATAGAGGATAGGGTAGGGTTGAGGATAGGATAGGATTGAGGATAGGATAGGATAGTGGATAGGATAGGATAGAGCAGACGATAGAGGATAGGATAGAGAATAGGATACGATAGATGATAGTATAGGATGGAGGATAGGATAGGGTACAGGGTAGGATAGAGAATAGGATAGGATAGAGGATAGTATAGGATAGAGGATAGGATCGGATAGAGGATAGGATACGATTGAGGATAGTATAGGATAGAGGATAGGATAGGATAGAGATTAGTATAGGGTACATAATATTATAGGATAGAGGATAGGATAGGGTAGAGGATAGGATAGAGAATAGGATAGGATATAGGATAGGATAGTATAGAGGATAGGATCGGATAGAGGATAGGATACGATAGAGGATAGGATAGAGGATAGGATAGAGGATTGGATAGGATAGAGGATAGAATAGGATAGAGGATAGGATACGATAGAGGATAGTATAGGATAGAGGATAGGATAGGATAGAGAATAGTATAGGATAGATGATATTATAGGATAGAGGATAGAATAGGATAGAGGATAGGATGGTATAGAGGATAGGATAGGTGATTGGATAGGATAGAGGATATGATAGGGTCGAGGATAGGATAGAGAATAGGATAGGATAGAGGATAGGATAGGATAGAGGATAGGATCGGATAGAGGATAGGATACGATAGAGGATAGTATAGGATAGAGGATAGGATAGGATAGAGGATAGGATAGGATAGATGATAGGATAGGATAGAGGATAGGATAGGGGATTGGATAGGATAGAGGATATGATAGGATAGAAGATAGGATAGGATAGAGGATAGGAGAGGATTGAGGATAGGATAGGATAGTGGATAGGATAGGATAGAACAGACGATAGAGGATAGGATAGAAAATAGGATAGGTTAGATGATAGTATAGGATAGAGGATAGGATAGAGAATACGATATTATAGAGGATAGGATAGGATAGAGGATAGGATTGGACAGAGTACAGGATAGGGGATTGGATAGGATAGAGGATAGGATAGGATACAGGATAGGATAGGATAGAGGAGACGATAGACGATAGGATAGGATAGAGGATAGGATAGGATAGGATAGAGGATAGGATAGGTATAGAGGATAGGATAGGATAGAGGATAGGATAGGGTAGAGGGTAGGATAGGATAGTATAGAGGATAGGATAGGGTAGAGGATAGGATAGGATAGAGGATAGGATCGGATAGAGGATAGGATTGGATAGAAGATAGGATAGGGGATTGGATAGGATAGAGGATAGGATAGGACACAGGATAGGATATGATAGAGGATAGGATAGAGGATAGGATAGAGGATAGGATAGAGGATAGGATAGAGGATAGGATAGAAGATTGGATAGGATAGAGGATAGGATAGAGGATAGGATAGAAGATTGGATAGGATAGAGGATAGGATAGGATAGCGGATAGGATAGGGGATTGGATAGTATAGAAGATAGGATTGGATGTAGGATAGGATAGGATAGAGGATAGGATAGGATAGAGGATAGGATCGGATAGAGGATAGGATAGGGTAGAGTATAGGATACAGAATAGGATAGGATAGAGGATAGGATAGGATAGAGGATAGGATCGGATAGAGGATAGGATAGGATAGAGGATAGGATAGAGGATAGGATAGGATAGAGGATAGGATAGGATAGGGTAGATGATAGGATAGAGAATAGGACAGGATAGAGGATAGGATAGGATAGAGGATAGGATTGGACAGAGTACAGGATAGGGGATTGGATAGGATAGAGGATAGGATAGGATACAGGATAGGATAGGATAGATGGGACGATAGAGGATAGGATAGGATAGTTGATAGGATAGTGGATTGGATAGGATAGGGGATACGATAGGATAGACGATAGGATAGGGTAGAGGATAGGATAGAGAATAGGATAGGATAGAGGATAGGATAGGATAGAGGATAGGATCGGATAGAGGATAGGATACGATAGAGGATAGTATAGGATAGAGGATAGGATAGGATAGAGAATAGTATAGGATAGATGATATTATAGGATAGAACAGACGATAGAGGATAGGATAGAGAATAGGATAGGTTAGATGATAGTATAGGATAGAGGATAGGATAGAGAATACGATATTATAGAGGACAGGATAGCATAGAGGATTATATAGGGGATTGGATAGGAGAGACGATAGGAGACGATAGAGGATAGTATAGGATATAGGATATCATAGGGTAGAGAATAGTATAGGATAGATGATATTATAGGATAGAGGATAGGATCGGATAGAGGATAGGATGTGGGATTGGATATTATAGAGCATAGGATAGGATAGAGGATAGGATAGGGAAGAGGATAGGATAGAGAATAGGATAGGATAGAGGATAGGAGAGGATAGAGGATAGGATCGGATAGAGGATTGGATAGAGAATACGATAGGTTCGATGATAGTATAGGATAGAGGATAGGATAGAGGATACGATATTATAGAGGATAGGATAGGGCAGAGGATAGGATAGAGGATTGGATAGGATAGAGGATATTATAGGATAGATGATAGGATAGGATAGAGGATAGGATAGGGGATTGGATAGGATAGAGGATATGATAGGATAGAAGATAGGATAGGATAGAGGATAGGAGAGGATTGAGGATAGGATAGGATAGTGGATAGGATAGGATAGAACAGACGATAGAGGATAGGGTAGAAAATAGGATAGGTTAGATGATAGTATAGGATAGAGGATAGGATAGAGAATACGATATTATAGAGGATAGGATAGGATAGAGGATAGGATTGGACAGAGTACAGGATAGGGGATTGGATAGGATAGAGGATAGGATAGGATACAGGATAGGATAGGATAGAGGAGACGATAGACGATAGGATAGGATAGAGGATAGGATAGGATAGAGGATAGGATAGGATAGGATAGAGGATAGGATAGGTATAGAGGATAGGATAGGATAGAGGATAGGATAGGGTAGAGGGTAGGATAGGATAGTATAGAGGATAGGATAGGGTAGAGGATAGGATAGGATAGAGGATAGGATCGGATAGAGGATAGGATTGGATAGAAGATAGGATAGGGGATTGGATAGGATAGAGGATAGGATAGGACACAGGATAGGATATGATAGAGGATAGGATAGAGGATAGGATAGAGGATAGGATAGAGGATAGGATAGAGGATAGGATAGAAGATTGGATAGGATAGAGGATAGGATAGAGGATAGGATAGAAGATTGGATAGGATAGAGGATAGGATAGGATAGCGGATAGGATAGGGGATTGGATAGTATAGAAGATAGGATTGGATGTAGGATAGGATAGGATAGAGGATAGGATAGGATAGAGGATAGGATCGGATAGAGGATAGGATAGGGTAGAGTATAGGATACAGAATAGGATAGGATAGAGGATAGGATAGGATAGAGGATAGGATCGGATAGAGGATAGGATACGATAGAGGATAGTGTAGGATAGAGGATACGATAGTATAGAGAATAGTATAGGATATATGATATTATAGGATAGAGGATAGGATAGGGTAGAGGATAGGATAGAGAATAGGATAGGATAGAGGATTGGATAGGATAGAGGATATTTTAGGATAGAGGATAGGATAGGATACAGGATAGGATAGGATAGAGGATATTATACGATAGAGGATAGGATATGATAGATGATAGGATAGGATAGAGGATAGAATAAGGGATTGGATAGGATAGAGGATATGATAGGATAGAAGATAGAATAGGATAGAGGATAGGAGAGGATTGAGGATAGGATAGGATAGTGGATAGGATCGGATAGAGGTTAGGATAGGGGATTGGATAGTATAGAAGATAGGATAGGATGTAGGATAGTATAGGATAGAGGATAGGATAGGATAGAGGATAGGATCGGATAGAGGATAGGATAGGGTAGAGTATAGGATACAGAATAGGATAGGATAGAGGATAGGATAGAGAATACGATATTATAGAGGATAGGATAGGGTAGAGGATAGGATAGGATTGAGGATAGGATAGGATAGAGGATACGATATTATAGAGGATAGGAGAGGATAGAGGATAGGATCGGATAGAGGATAGGATAGGGAATTGGATACGATAGAGGATAGGATAGGATAGGGGATAGGATAGGATAGAGGATAGGATAGGGTAGAGGGTAGGATAGGATAGGATAGAGGATAGGATCGGATAGAGGAGAGGATCGGATAGAGGATAGTATACAGGATAGAGGATAGGATAGGATAGAGAATAGTATGGGATAGATGATATTATAGGATATAGGATAGGATCGTATAGAGGATAGGATAGGTGATTGGATAGGATAGAGGATAGGATAGAGAATAGGATAGGATAGAGGATAGGATAGGATAGAGGATAGGATCGGATAGAGGATAGGATAGGATAGAGGATAGGATAGGATAGAGGTTAGGATAGGGGATTGGATAGGGTAGAGGATAGGATAGGGTAGATGTTAGGATAGAGAATAGGATAGGAAAGAGGATAGGATAGGATAGATTATAGGATAGGGTAGAGGATAGAGGATAGGATAGCATGGAGGATAGGATCGGATAGAGGGTAGGATACGATAGAGGATAGTATAGGATAGAGGATAGGATAGGATAGAGAATAGTATAGGATAGATGATATTATAGGATAGAGGATAGGATAGGATAGAGGATAGGATCGGATAGAGGATATAATAGGGGATTGGATAGGATAGAGGATACGATAGAGGATAGGATAGAGGATAGGATAGAGGATAGGATAGAGGATAGGATAGAGGATAGGATAGAGGATAGGATAGAGGATAGGATAGAGGATAGGATGGAAGATTGGATAGGATAGAGAATAGTATAGGATAGATGATACTATAGGATAGAGGATAGGATAGGATAAATGATAGGATCGGATAGAGGATAGGAAAGAGGATAGGATAGGATAGAGGATAGGATAGGGTAGAGCCTAGGATCGTATAGAGGATAGGATAGGTGATTGGATAGGATAGAGGATAGGATAGGGTAGATGATAGGATAGGGTAGATGATAGGATAGAGAATAGGACAGGATAGAGGATAGGATAGGATAGAGGATAGAATAGGATAGGATAAAGGATAGGATAGGTTAGAGGATAGGATAGGATAGAGGATAGGATAGGATAGCGGATAGGATAGGATAGAGGATAGGATAGGATAGAGGACAGGATCGGATAGTTGATAGGATAGTGGATTGGATAGGATAGAGGATACGATAGGATAGAGGATAGGATAGGGTAGAGGATAGGATAGAGAATAGGATAGTATAGAGGATAAGATAGGATAGAGGATAGGATAGGATAGAGGATAGGATAGGATAGAGGATAGGATAGAGGATAGGATAGGATAGAGGATAGGATAGGATAGGGTAGATGATAGGATAGAGAATAGGACAGGATAGAGGATAGGATAGGATAGAGGATAGGATTGGACAGAGTACAGGATAGGGGATTGGATAGGATAGAGGATAGGATAGGATACAGGATAGGATAGGATAGATGGGACGATAGAGGATAGGATAGGATAGAGGATATTATAGGATAGAGGATAGGATAGGATAGAGGATAGAATAGGATAGGATAGAGGATAGGATAGGGTTGAGGATAGGATAGGATTGAGGATAGGATAGGATAGTGGATAGGATAGGGGATTGGATAGGATAGAGGATAGGATAGGTTAGGATAGAGAATAGTATAGCATAGATGATATTATAGGATAGAGGATAGGATAGGATAGAGGATAGGATCGGATAGAGGATAGGATCGGATAGAGGATAGTATAGGATATAGGATAGGATAGGATAGAGGATACGATATTATAGAGGATAGGATAGGATAGAGGATAGGATCGGATAGAGGTTAGGATAGGGGATTGGATAGGATAGAGGATAGGATAGGATAGAGGATAGGATAGGATAGGGGATAGGATAGGGTAGAGGGGAGGATAGGATAGGATAGAGGATAGGATAGGGTAGAGGATAGGATAGGATTGAGGATAGGATAGGATAGAGGATACGATATTATAGAGGATAGGATAGGATAGAGGATAGGATCGGGTAGAGGATAGGATCGGATAGAGGATAGGATAGGGAATTGGATAGGATAGAGGATAGGATACGATAGAGGATAGGATAGAGGATAGGATAGAGGATAGGATAGAGGATAGGATAGAGGATAGGATAGAGGATAGGATAGGGTAGAGTATAGGATACAGAATAGGATAGGATAGAGGATAGGATAGGATAGAGGATAGGATCGGATAGAGGATAGGATACGATAGAGGATAGTGTAGGATAGAGGATACGATAGTATAGAGAATAGTATAGGATATATGATATTATAGGATAGAGGATAGGATAGGGTAGAGGATAGGATAGAGAATAGGATAGGATAGAGGATTGGATAGGATAGAGGATATTTTAGGATAGAGGATAGGATAGGATACAGGATAGGATAGGATAGAGGATATTATACGATAGAGGATAGGATATGATAGATGATAGGATAGGATAGAGGATAGGATAGGGGATTGGATAGGATAGCGGATAGGATAGGGAATTGGATACGATAGAGGATAGGATAGGATAGGTGATAGGATAGGATAGAGGATAGGATAGGGTAGAGGGTAGGATAGGATAGGATAGAGGATAGGATAGGATAGAGAATAGAGGATAGGATAGCATAGAGGATAGGATCGGATAGAGGGTAGGATAGGATAGAGGATAGTATAGGATAGAGGATAGGATAGGATAGGGAATAGTATAGGATAGATGATATTATAGGATAGAGGATAGGATAGGATAGAGGATAGGATCGTATAGAGGATAGGATAGGTGATTGGATAGGATAGAGGATAGGATAGGGTAGATGAGAGGATAGAGAATAGGACAGGATAGAGGATAGGATAGGCTAGAGGATAGGATCGGATAGAGGATAGGATAGGGGATTGGATAGTATAGAGGATAGGATAGGATAGAGGATAAGATAGGATAGAGGATAGGATAGGATAGAGGATAGGATCGGATAGAGGATAGGATAGGATAGAGGATAGGATAGGGGATTGGATAGGATAGAGGATAGGATAGGATAGAGGATAGGATAGGGTAGAGGATAGGATAGGATAGGATAGGATAGAGGATAGGATAGGGTAGAGGATAGGATAGGATAGGATAGGATAGAGGATAGGATAGGGTAGAGAATAGTATAGGATAGATGATATTATAGGATAGAGGATAGGATAGGGTAGAGGATAGGATAGGGTAGAGGATAGGATCGGATAGAGGGTAGGATACGATAGAGGATAGTATAGGATAGAGGATAGGATAGGATAGAGAATAGTATAGGATAGATGATATTATAGGATAGAGGATAGGATAGGATAGAGGATAGGATCGGATAGAGGATATAATAGGGGATTGGATACGATAGAGGATACGATAGAGGATAGGATAGAGGATAGGATAGAGGATAGGATAGAGGATAGGATAGAGGATAGGATAGAGGATAGGATAGAGGATAGGATAGAAGATTGGATAGGATAGAGAATAGTATAGGATAGATGATACTATAGGATAGAGGATAGGATAGGATAAAGGATAGGATCGGATAGAGGATAGGAAAGAGGATAGGATAGGATAGAGGATAGGATAGGGTAGAGCCTAGGATCTTATAGAGGATAGGATAGGTGATTGGATAGGATAGAGGATAGGATAGGGTAGATGATAGGATAGGGTAGATGATAGGATAGAGAATAGGACAGGATAGAGGATAGGATATAATAGAGGATAGGATCGGATAGAGGATAGGATAGGGGATTGGATAGTATAGAGGATAGCATAGGATAGAGGATAGGATAGGATAGAGGATCGGATAGGATAGAGGATAGGATAGGATAGAGGATAGCATAGGATAGAGGATAGGATAGGGGATTGGATAGGTTAGAGGATAGGATAGGATAGAGAATATTATAGGATAGAGGATTGGATAGGATAGAGGATACGACATTATAGAGGATAGGATAGGATAGAGGATAGGATAGGGTAGAGGATAGGATTGGATAGTTGATAGGATAGGGGATTGGATAGGATAGAGGATACGATAGGATAGAGGATAGGATAGGATAGAGGATAGGATAGGGTAGATGATAGGATAGGGTAGATGATAGGATAGGGTAGATGATAGGATAGAGAATAGGACAGGATAGAGGATAGGATAGGATAGAGGATAGAATAGGATAGGATAGAGGATAGGATAGGTTAGAGGATAGGATAGGATAGAGGATAGGATAGGATAGCGGATAGGATAGGATAGAGGATAGGATACGATAGAGGACAGGATCGGATAGTTGATAGGATAGTGGATTGGATAGGATAGAGGATACGATAGGATAGAGGATAGGATAGGGTAGAGGATAGGATAGAGAATAGGATAGTATAGAGGATAAGATAGGATAGAGGATAGGATAGGATAGAGGATAGGATAGGATAGAGGATAGGATAGAGGATAGGATAGGATAGAGGATAGGATAGGATAGGGTAGATGATAGGATAGAGAATAGGACAGGATAGAGGATAGGATAGGATAGAGGATAGGATTGGACAGAGTACAGGATAGGGGATTGGATAGGATAGAGGATAGGATAGGATACAGGATAGGATAGGATAGATGGGACGATAGAGGATAGGATAGGATAGAGGATATTATAGGATAGAGGATAGGATAGGATAGAGGATAGAATAGGATAGGATAGAGGATAGGATAGGGTTGAGGATAGGATAGGATTGAGGATAGGATAGGATAGTGGATAGGATAGGGGATTGGATAGGATAGAGGATAGGATAGGTTAGGATAGAGAATAGTATAGCATAGATGATATTATAGGATAGAGGATAGGATAGGATAGAGGATAGGATCGGATAGAGGATAGGATCGGATAGAGGATAGTATAGGATATAGGATAGGATAGGATAGAGGATACGATATTATAGAGGATAGGATAGGATAGAGGATAGGATCGGATAGAGGTTAGGATAGGGGATTGGATAGGATAGAGGATAGGATAGGATAGAGGATAGGATAGGATAGGGGATAGGATAGGGTAGAGGGGAGGATAGGATAGGATAGAGGATAGGATAGGGTAGAGGATAGGATAGGATTGAGGATAGGATAGGATAGAGGATACGATATTATAGAGGATAGGATAGGATAGAGGATAGGATCGGGTAGAGGATAGGATCGGATAGAGGATAGGATAGGGAATTGGATAGGATAGAGGATAGGATACGATAGAGGATAGGATAGAGGATAGGATAGAGGATAGGATAGAGGATAGGATAGAGGATAGGATAGAGGATAGGATAGGGTAGAGTATAGGATACAGAATAGGATAGGATAGAGGATAGGATAGGATAGAGGATAGGATCGGATAGAGGATAGGATACGATAGAGGATAGTGTAGGATAGAGGATACGATAGTATAGAGAATAGTATAGGATATATGATATTATAGGATAGAGGATAGGATAGGGTAGAGGATAGGATAGAGAATAGGATAGGATAGAGGATTGGATAGGATAGAGGATATTTTAGGATAGAGGATAGGATAGGATACAGGATAGGATAGGATAGAGGATATTATACGATAGAGGATAGGATATGATAGATGATAGGATAGGATAGAGGATAGGATAGGGGATTGGATAGGATAGAGGATATGATAGGATAGAAGATAGAATAGGATAGAGGATAGGAGAGGATTGAGGATAGGATAGGATAGTGGATAGGATCGGATAGAGGTTAGGATAGGGGATTGGATAGTATAGAAGATAGGATAGGATGTAGGATAGTATAGGATAGAGGATAGGATAGGATAGAGGATAGGATAGAGGATAGGATAGGATAGAGGATAGGATAGGATAGGGTAGATGATAGGATAGAGAATAGGACAGGATAGAGGATAGGATAGGATAGAGGATAGGATTGGACAGAGTACAGGATAGGGGATTGGATAGGATAGAGGATAGGATAGGATACAGGATAGGATAGGATAGATGGGACGATAGAGGATAGGATAGGATAGAGGATATTATAGGATAGAGGATAGGATAGGATAGAGGATAGAATAGGATAGGATAGAGGATAGGATAGGGTTGAGGATAGGATAGGATTGAGGATAGGATAGGATAGTGAATAGGATAGGGGATTGGATAGGATAGAGGATAGGATAGGTTAGGATAGAGAATAGTATAGCATAGATGATATTATAGGATAGAGGATAGGATAGGATAGAGGATAGGATCGGATAGAGGATAGGATCGGATAGAGGATAGTATAGGATATAGGATAGGATAGGATAGAGGATACGATATTATAGAGGATAGGATAGGATAGAGGATAGGATCGGATAGAGGTTAGGATAGGGGATTGGATAGGATAGAGGATAGGATAGGATAGAGGATAGGATAGGATAGGGGATAGGATAGGGTAGAGGGGAGGATAGGATAGGATAGAGTATAGGATAGGGTAGAGGATAGGATCGTATAGAGGATAGGATAGATGATTGGATAGGATAGAGGATAGGATAGGGTAGATGATAGGATAGAGGATAGGACAGGATTGAGGATAGGATAGGATAGAGGATAGGATCGGATAGAGGATAGGATAGGCGGTTGGATATGGTAGAGGATAGGATAGGATAGAAGACATTATAGGATAGAGGCTTGGATAGGATAGAGGATAGGATAGGATAGAGGATCGGATAAGATAGAGGATAGGATAGGATAGAGGATAGGATAGGATAGAGGATAGGATAGGATAGAGGATAGGATCGGATAGAGGATAGGATAGGATAGAGGATAGGATCGGATAGAGGATAGGATAGGGGATTGGATAGTATAGAGGATAGGATAGGATGGAGGATAGGATAGGATAGAGGATAGGATAGGATAGAGGATAGGATAGGCGATTGGATAGGGTAGAGGATAGGATAGGATAGAAGATATTATAGGATAGAGGATTGGATAGGATAGAGAATAGGATAGGATAGAGGATCGGATAGGATAGAGGATAGGATAGGATAGAGGATAGGATAGGGTAGAGGACAGGATAGGATAGGATAGCTGATAGGGTAGGATGGAGTATAGGATAGGATTGAGGATAGGAAAGGGTTGAGTTCTAGGATAGGATAGAGGATAGGATAGAGGATAGGATAGAGGATTCGATAGGATAGAGGATACGATAGGATCGAGGATAGGATAGGGTAGAGGATAGGATAGGGGATTGGATATGATAGAAGATACGAGACGATAGAGGATAGTATAGGATAGAGGATAGGATAGGATAGAGAATAGTATAGGATAGAGGATAGGATAGGATAGAGGATACGATATTATAGAGGATAGGATAGGATAGAGGATAGGATCGGATAGTGGATAGGATAGGGGATTGGATAGGATAGCGGATAGGATAGGGAATTGGATACGATAGAGGATAGGATAGGATAGGTGATAGGATAGGATAGAGGATAGGATAGGGTAGAGGGTAGGATAGGATAGGATAGAGGATAGGATAGGATAGAGAATAGAGGATAGGATAGCATAGAGGATAGGATCGGATAGAGGGTAGGATAGGATAGAGGATAGTATAGGATAGAGGATAGGATAGGATAGGGAATAGTATAGGATAGATGATATTATAGGATAGAGGATAGGATAGGATAGAGGATAGGATCGTATAGAGGATAGGATAGGTGATTGGATAGGATAGAGGATAGGATAGGGTAGATGAGAGGATAGAGAATAGGACAGGATAGAGGATAGGATAGGCTAGAGGATAGGATCGGATAGAGGATAGGATAGGGGATTGGATAGTATAGAGGATAGGATAGGATAGAGGATAAGATAGGATAGAGGATAGGATAGGATAGAGGATAGGATCGGATAGAGGATAGGATAGGATAGAGGATAGGATAGGGGATTGGATAGGATAGAGGATAGGATAGGATAGAGGATAGGATAGGGTAGAGGATAGGATAGGATAGGATAGGATAGAGGATAGGATAGGGTAGAGGATAGGATAGGATAGGATAGGATAGAGGATAGGATAGGGTAGAGAATAGTATAGGATAGATGATATTATAGGATAGAGGATAGGATAGGGTAGAGGATAGGATAGGGTAGAGGATAGGATCGGATAGAGGGTAGGATACGATAGAGGATAGTATAGGATAGAGGATAGGATAGGATAGAGAATAGTATAGGATAGATGATATTATAGGATAGAGGATAGGATAGGATAGAGGATAGGATCGGATAGAGGATATAATAGGGGATTGGATACGATAGAGGATACGATAGAGGATAGGATAGAGGATAGGATAGAGGATAGGATAGAGGATAGGATAGAGGATAGGATAGAGGATAGGATAGAGGATAGGATAGAAGATTGGATAGGATAGAGAATAGTATAGGATAGATGATACTATAGGATAGAGGATAGGATAGGATAAAGGATAGGATCGGATAGAGGATAGGAAAGAGGATAGGATAGGATAGAGGATAGGATAGGGTAGAGCCTAGGATCTTATAGAGGATAGGATAGGTGATTGGATAGGATAGAGGATAGGATAGGGTAGATGATAGGATAGGGTAGATGATAGGATAGAGAATAGGACAGGATAGAGGATAGGATATAATAGAGGATAGGATCGGATAGAGGATAGGATAGGGGATTGGATAGTATAGAGGATAGCATAGGATAGAGGATAGGATAGGATAGAGGATCGGATAGGATAGAGGATAGGATAGGATAGAGGATAGCATAGGATAGAGGATAGGATAGGGGATTGGATAGGTTAGAGGATAGGATAGGATAGAGAATATTATAGGATAGAGGATTGGATAGGATAGAGGATACGACATTATAGAGGATAGGATAGGATAGAGGATAGGATAGGGTAGAGGATAGGATTGGATAGTTGATAGGATAGGGGATTGGATAGGATAGAGGATACGATAGGATAGAGGATAGGATAGGGTAGAGGATAGGAAAGGGGATTGGATATGATAGAAGATACGAGACGATAGAGGATAGTATAGGATAGAGGATAAGATAGTATAGAGAAAAGTACAGGATATGTGATATTATAGGATAGAGGATAGGAGAGGATAAAGGATAGGTTCGGATAGAGGATAGGATACGATAGAGGATAGTATAGGATAGAGGATAGGATAGGATAGAGAATAGTATAGGGTAAATGATATTATAGGATAGAGGATAGGATCGTATAGAGGATAGGATAGGGGATTGGGTAGTATAGAGGAGAGGATAGGATAGAGGATAGGATACGATAGAGGATAGTATAGGATAGAGGATAGGATAGGATAGAGGATAGGATAGGATAGAGAATAGTATGGGATAGATGATATTATACGATAGAAGATAGGATTGGATAGAGGATAGGAGAGGATTGAGGATAGGATAGCATACTGGATAGGATAGGATAGAACAGACGATAGAGGATAGGATAGAGAATAGGATAGATGATAGTATAGGATAGAGGATTGGATAGGATAGAGGATAGGATCAGATAGAGGATAGGATATGGGATTGGGTAGTATAGAGGATAGGATAGGATAAAGGATAGGATAGGGTAGAGGATAGGATAGGATAGAGGATAGGATGGGGGATTGGATAGGATAGAGGATATGATAGGATAGAAGATAGGATAGGATAGAGGATAGGAGAGGATTGAGGATAGGATAGGATAGTGGATAGGAAGGATAGGGATGGCTCTTTTGCGCACAGACGATTGCGCACGACGGCATGGCACACGGTTCTTTTGGACACGGTATTATTGGACACACGGTTCTTTTGGACACAGTAACATTAGACACAGTGGGTTAGGGTTAGGGTTAGGGTTAGGAAAGAGGAAAACCCACTGTGTCCAAATTTACTGTGTCCAATAGAACCGTGTGCCATGCCGTCGTGCGCAATCGTCTGTGCGCAAAAGATGGCCTCTCGATAGGATAGGATAGAACAGACGATAGAGGATAGGATAGAGAATAGGATAGGTTAGATGATAGTATAGGATAGAGGATAGGATAGAGAATACGATATGATAGAGGATAGGATAGCATAGAGGATTATATAGGGGATTGGATAGGAGAGACGATAGGAGACGATAGAGGATAGTATAGGATAGAGGATAGGATAGGATAGAGGATAGGATCGTATATAGGATTGGACAGGTGATTGGATAGGATAGAGGATTGGATAGGATTGAGGATAGGATAGGATAGAGGATAGGATCGGATAGAGGATAGGATAGAGAATAGGATAGTATAGAGGATAGGATAGGATAGAGGATTGGATCGGATAGAGGATTGGATAGGGGATTGGATAGGATAGAGGATAGGATAGGTGATTGGATTGGATAGATGATAGGATAGGATTGAGGATAGGATAGGATAGTGGATAGGATAGGATAGAGGATAGGATAGGGTAGAGTATAGGATACAGAATAGGATAGGATAGAGGATAAGATAGGATAGAGGATAGGATAGAGAATAGGATAGGATAGAGAATAGTATAGGGTAGATGATATTATAGGATAGAGGATAGGATAGGATAGAGGAGACGATAGAGGATAGGATAGAATAGAGGAGACGATAGAGGATAGGATAGGATAGAGGATAGGATAGGGTAGAGGATAGGATAGAGAATAGGATAGGAAAGACGATAGGATAGGATAGATGATAGGATAGGATACAGGATAGGATAGGGGATTGGATAGGATAGAGGATATGATAGGATAGAAGATAGGATAGGATAGAGGATAGTATAGGATAGAGGATAGGATAGGATAGAGGATAGGATCGGATAGAGGATAGGATAGAGAATAGGATAGCATAGAGGATAGGATAGGATAGAGGATTGGATCGGATAGAGGATTGGATAGGGGATTGGATAGGATAGAGGATAGGATAGGTGATTGGATTGGATAGATGATAGGATAGGATTGAGGATAGGATAGGATAGTGGATAGGATAGGATAGAGGATAGGATAGGGTAGAGTATAGGATTCAGAATAGGATAGGATAGAGTATAAGATAGGATAGAGGATAGGATAGAGAATAGGATAGGATAGAGAATAGTATAGGGTAGATGATATTATAGGATAGAGGATAGGATAGGATAGAGGAGACGATAGAGGATAGGATAGGATAGAGGAGACGATAGAGGATAGGATAGGATAGAGGATAGGATAGGGTAGAGGATAGGATAGAGAATAGGATAGGAAAGAGGATAGGATAGGATAGGGGATTGAATAGGAGTGAGGATAGGAGACGATAGAGGATAGTATAGTATAGAGGATAGGATAGGGTATAGAATAGTATAGGATAGATGATATTATAGGATAGAGGATAGGATCGGATAGAGGATAGGATGTGGGATTGGATATTATAGAGCATAGGATAGGATAGAGGATAGGATAGGGAAGAGGATAGGATAGAGATTAGGATAGGATAGAGGATAGAGGATAGGATCGGATAGAGGATAGGATAGAGGATTGGATAGAATAGAGGATATTATAGGATAGAGGATAGGATATGATAGAGGATACGATATTATAGTGGATAGGATAGGATAGAGGATAGGATTGGACAGAGTACAGGATAGCGGATAGAGGATAGAGGATAGGACACAGGATAGGATAGGATAGAGGATAGGATAGAGGATAGGATAGAGGATAGGATAGAGGATAGGATAGAGGATAGGATAGAGGATACGATAGAGGATAGGATAGAAGATCGGATAGGATAGAGAATAGTATAGGATAGCTGATACTATAGGATAGAGGATAGGATAGGATAAAGGATAGGATCGGATAGA
The DNA here is from genome assembly GCF_050948215.1 of Halictus rubicundus. Classification (NCBI taxonomy): domain Eukaryota; kingdom Metazoa; phylum Arthropoda; class Insecta; order Hymenoptera; family Halictidae; genus Halictus; species Halictus rubicundus. The sequence goes on from NW_027488689.1 coordinate 408,597, forward strand.
GGATATAATAGGGGATTGGATAGGATAGAGGATAGGATATTATAGAGGATAGGATAGAGTATAGGATAGGGGATCGGATAGGATAGAGGATAGGATAGGATAGAGGATAGGATAGGGTAGAGGATAGGATAGGATAGGATAGAGGATAGGATAGGGTAGAGGATAGGATAGGATTGAGGATAGGGTAGGATAGAGGATAGGATCGGATAGAGGATAGGATACGATAGAGGATAGTATAGAATAGAGGATAGGATATGATAGAGAATAGTATAGGATAGAGGATAGGATAGGATAGAGGATACGATATTATAGAGGATAGGATTGGATAGAGGATACGATATTATAGAGGATAGGATAGGATAGAGGATAGGATCGGATAGAGGATAGGATAGGGGATTGGATAGGATTGAGGATAGGATAGGATTGCGGAAAGGGTAGGATGGAGTATAGGATAGGATTGAGGATAGGAAAGGGTTGAGTTCTAGTATAGGATAGAGGATAGGATAGAGGATAGGATAGAGGATTGGATAGGATAGAGGATATTATAGGATAGAGGATAGGATCGGATAGAGGATAGGATAGGGGATTGGCTAGTATAGAGGACAGGATAGGATAAAGGATAGGATAGGGTAGAGGATAGGATAGAGACTAGGATAGGATTGAGGATAGGATCGGATAGAGGGTAGGATAGGGTAGAGGGTAGGATAGGATGGGATAGAGGATAGGATAGGGTAGAGGATAGGATAGGATAGAGGATAGGATAGGGTAGAGGGTAGGATAGGATGGGATAGAGGATAGGATAGGGTAGAGGATAGGATAGGATAGAGGATAGGATAGGGTAGAGGATAGGATAGAGAATAGGATAGGATAGAGGATACGATAGGATAGAGGATAGGATCGGATAGTGGATAGGATAGGGGATTGGATAGGATAGAGGATAGGATAGGGTAGAGGATAGGATAGGATAGAGGATAGGATAGGATAGAGGATAGGATAGAGTAGAGTATAGGATACAGAATAGGATAGGATAGGATAGAGAATAGTATATGATAGATGATATTATAGGATAGAGGATAGGATAGGGTAGAGGATAGGATAGAGAATAGGATAGGATATAGGATAGGATAGGATAGAGGATACGATCGGATAGAGGATAGGATACGATAGAGGATAGGATCGTATAGAGGATAGGATCGTATAGAGGATAGGATTGGTGATTGGATAGGATAGAGTATAGGATAGGATTGAGGATAGGATAGTATAGTGGATAGGATAGGATAGAGCAGACGATAGAGGATAGGATAGAGAATAGGATAGGATAGAGAATAGTATGGGACAGATGATATTGTAGGATAGAGTATAGGATCGTATAGAGGATAGGATAGGTGATTGGATAGGATAGAGGATAGGATAGGGTAGAGGATAGGATAGAGAATAGGATAGGATAGAGGATAGGATAGGATAGAGGATAGGATCGGATAGAGGATAGGATCGGATAGAGGATAGGATAGGATAGAGGATAGGATCGTATAGAGGATTGGACAGGTGATTGGATAGGATAGAGGATAGGATAGAGACTAGGATAGGATTGAGGATAGGATCGGATAGAGGGTAGGATAGGGGATTGGATAGGGTAGAGGATAGGATAGGATAGAGGATAGGATAGGGTAGAGGATAGGATAGAGAATAGGATAGGATAGAGGATAGGATAGGATAGAGGATAGGATCGGATAGTGGATAGGATAGGGGATTGGATAGGATAGAGGATAGGATAGGGTAGAGGATAGGATAGGATAGAGGATAGGATAGGATAGAGGATAGGATAGTGTAGAGTATAGGATACAGAATAGGATAGGATAGGATAGAGAATAGTATATGATAGATGATATTATAGGATAGAGGATAGGATAGGGTAGAGGATAGGATAGAGAATAGGATAGGATATAGGATAGGATAGGACAGAGGATACGATCGGGTAGAGGATAGGATACGATAGAGGATAGGATCGTATAGAGGATAGGATAGGTGATTGGATAGGATAGAGTATAGGATAGGGTAGAGGATAGGATAGAGAATAGGATAGGATAGAGGATAGGATAGGATAGAGGATAGGATCGGATAGAGGATAGGATCGTATAGAGGATAGGATAGGTGATTGGATAGGATAGAGTATAGGATAGGGTAGAGGATAGGATAGAGAATAGGATAGGATAGAGGATAGGATAGGATAGAGGATAGGATCGGATAGAGGATAGGATCGGATAGAGGATAGGATAGGATAGAGGATAGGATCGTATAGAGGATTGGACAGGTGATTGGATAGGATAGAGGATAGGATAGGATTGAGGATAGGATAGGATAGAGGATAGGATCGGATAGAGGATAGGATAGAGAATAGGATAGTATAGAGGATAGGATAGGATAGAGGATTGGATCGGATAGAGGATTGTATAGGGGATTGGATAGGATAGAGGATAGGATAGGTGATTGGATTGGATAGATGATAGGATAGGATTGAGGATAGGATAGGATAGTGGATAGGATAGGATAGAGGATAGGATAGGGTAGAGTATAGGATACAGAATAGGATAGGATAGAGGATAAGATAGGATAGAGGATAGGATAGAGAATAGGATAGGATAGAGAATAGTATAGGATAGATGATATTATAGGATAGAGGATAGGATAGGATAGAGGAGACGATAGAGGATAGGATAGGGGATTGGATAGGATAGAGGATAGGATAGGATAGAGGATAGGATAGGGTAGAGGATAGGATAGAGAATAGGATAGGAAAGAGGATAGGATAGGATAGGGGATTGGATAGGAGTGAGGATAGGAGACGATAGAGGATAGTATAGTATAGAGGATAGGATAGGGTATAGAATAGTATAGGATAGATGATATTATAGGATAGAGGATAGGATCGGATAGAGGATAGGATAGGGGATAGGAAAGAGTATTGGATACGATAGAGGATATTACAGGATAGAGGATAGGATAGGATACAGGATAGGATAGAATAGAGGATAGGAGAGGATAGAGGACCGGATCGGATAGAGGATAGGATACGATAGAGGATAGTATAGGATAGAGGATAGGATAGGATAGAGAATAGTACATGATAGATGATATTATAGGATAGAGGATAGGATAGGGTAGAGGATAGGATAGAGAATAGGATAGGATTGAGGATAGGATAGTATAGAGGATAGGATACGATAGAGGATAGGATAGGGGATAGGAAAGAGTATTGGATACGATAGAGGATATTACAGGATAGAGGATAGGATAGGATACAGGATAGGATAGAATAGAGGGTAGGAGAGGATTGAGGATAGGATAGGATAGTGGATAGGATAGGATAGAACAGACAATAGAGGATAGGATAGAGAATAGGATAGGTTAGAGGATTGGATAGGATAGATGATATTATAGGATAGAGGATAGGATAGGATACAGGATAGGATAGGATTGAGGATAGGATAGGATAGAGGATGGAATAGGATAGAACTGACGATAGAGGATTGGATAGAGAATAGGAGAGGTTCGATGATAGTATAGGATAGAGGATAGGATAGAGGATACGATATTATAGAGGATAGGATAGGGTAGAGGATAGGATAGAGGATTGGATAGGATAGAGGATATTATAGGATAGAGGATAGGATAGGATAGATGATAGGATAGGATACAGGATAGGATAGGGGATTGGATAGGATAGAGGATATGATAGGATAGAAGATAGGATAGGATAGAGATTAGGATAGTATAGAGGATAGAGGATAGGATCGGATAGAGGATAGGATAGGCGATTGGCTAGGGTAGAGGATAGGATAGGATAGAGGATATTATACGATAGAGGATTAGATAGGATAGAGGATACGATATTATAGAGGATAGGATAGGATAGAGGATAGGATCGGATAGAGGATATAATAGGGGATTGGATAGGATAGAGGATAGGATAGGATAAAGGATAGGATAGGGTAGAGGTTAGGATAGAGACTAGGATAGGAGAGAGGATAGGATCGGATAGAGGATAGGATACGATAGAGGATAGTATAGGATAGAGGACAGGATATGATAGAGAATAGTATAGGATAGAGGATAGGATAGGATAGAGGATACGATATTATAGAGGATAGGATCGGATAGAGGATAGGATAGGGGATTGGATAGGATAGAGGATAGGATAGGATAGAGGATAGGATAGAGTAGATGGTAGGATAGGATAGGATAGAGGATTGGATAGGGTAGAGGATAGGATAGGATTGAGGATAGGATAGGATAGAGGATAGGGTACAGGATTGGATAGGATAGAGGATAGTATAGGATACAGGATAAGTTAGGATAGAGAATAGTATAGGATAGATGATACTATACGATAGAGGATAGGATAGGATAAAGGATAGGATCGGATAGAGGATCGGATAGGATAGAGGATAGGATAGGATAGAGGATAGGATAGGATAGAGGATAGGATACGGGATTGGATAGGATAGAGGATATGATAGGATAGAAGATAGGATAGGGTAGAGGATAGGATAGGATAGAGGATAGGATAGGGGATTGGATAGTATAGAGGATAGGATAGGATAGAGGATAGGATAGGATAGAGGATCGGATACGATAGAGGATAGGATAGGATAGAGGATAGGATAGGATAGAGGTTAGGATACGGGATTGGATAGGATAGAGAGTATGATAGGATAGAAGATAGGATAGGGTAGAGGATAGGATAGGATAGGATAGAGGATAGGATAGGGTAGAGGATAGGATAGGATTGAGGATAGGATAGGATAGTGGATAGGATCGGATAGAGGATAGGATAGGGTAGATGATAGGATAGAGAATAGGATATGATAGAGGATAGGATAGGATAGAGGATAGGATCGGATATAGGATAGGATAGGCGATTGGATAGGGTAGAGGATAGGATAGGATAGAGGATATTATAGGATAGAGGATTGGATAGGATAGAGGATACGATATTATAGAGGATAGGATAGGATAGAGGATAGGATCGGATAGAGGATATAATAGGGGATTGGATAGGATAGAGGATAGGATAGGACACAGGATAGGATAGGATAGAGGATAGGATAGAGGATAGGATAGAGGATAGGATAGAGGATAGGATAGAGGATAGGATAGAGGATAGGATAGAAGATTGGATAGGATAGAGAATAGTATAGGATAGATGATACTATAGGATAGAGGATAGGATAGGATAAAGGATAGGATCGGATAGAGGATAGGATAGGGGATTTAATAGGATAGAGGATAGGATAGGATAGAGGATAGGATAGGATAGAGGATCGGATAGGATAGAGGATAGGATAGGATAGAGTATAGGATACAGAATAGGATAGGATAGAGGATAGGATAGGGTAAGGGATAGAATCGGATACAGGATAGGATACGATAGAGGATAGGATAGGATAGAGAATAGTATAGGATAGATGATATTATAGGATAGAGGATAGGATAGGGTAGAGGATAGGATCGGATAGAGGATAGGATAGGTGATTGGATAGGATAGAGGATAGGATAGGCTAGATGATAGGATAGAGAATAGGATAGGATAGATGATATTATAGGATAGAGGATAGGATAGGATAGAGGATAGGATCGGATAGAGGATAGGATAGGTGATTGGATAGGATAGAGGATAGGAGACGATAGATGATATTATAGGATAGAGGATAGGATAGGATAGAGGATAGGATCGGATAGAGGATAGGATAGGTGATTGGATAGGATAGAGGGTAGGAGACGATAGAGGATGGTATAGGATAGAGGATAAGATAGGATAGAAAATAGTATAGGATAGATGGTATTATAGGATAGAGGATAGGATAGGATAGAGGATAGGAACGGATAGAGGATAGGATAGGGGATTGGATAGGATAGAGGATAGGATAGGATAGGGTATAGGATAGTGTAGAGGATAGGATAGAGAATAGTATAGGATAGTGGATAGGATAGGATAGAGGATAGGATAGGGTAGATGATAGGATAGAGAATAGGATAGGATATAGGATAGGATAGGATAGAGGATAGGATCGGATAGAGGATAGGATAGGGGATTGTATAGGATAGAGGATATGATAGGATAGAAGATAAGATAGGATAGAGGATAGGAGAGAATTGAGGATAGGATAGGATAGTGGATAGGATAGGATAGTGGATAGGATAGGATAGAACAGACGATAGAGGATAGGATAGAGAATAGGATAGGTTAGATGATAGTATAGGATAGAGGATAGGATAGGATAGAGGATATCCTAGGATAGAGGATAGGATAGGATAGAGGATAGGATAGAGGATAGGATAGGATAGAGGATAGGGTCGGATAGAGGATAGGATAAGGGATTGGATAGGATAGAGGATATGATAGGATCCAGGATAGGATAGGATAGAGCAGACCATAGAGGATATGATAGGATAGAGGATAGGATAGGATAGCGGATAGGATAGGACGGAGGATAGGATAGGGGATTGGGTAGTATAGAGGATACGATATTATAGAGGAAAGGATAGGGGATTGGATAGGATAGAGGATATGATAAGTTAGAAGATAGGATAGAGGATAGGATAGCATAGAGGATTGGATAGGGGATTGGATAGGAGAGAGGATAGGAGACGATAGAGGATAGTATAGGATAGAGGATTGGATAGGGTAGAGAATAGTATAGAATAGATGATATTATAAGATAGAGGATAGGATCGGATAGAGCATATTATAGGGGATTGGATAGGATAGAGGATAGGATAGGATAGAGGATAGGATCGGATAGAGGATAGGATAGGGGATTGGGTAGTATAGAGGATAGGATAGGATAGAGGATAGGATAGGGTAGAGGATAGGATCGGACAGAGGATAGGATAGAGGATTGGATAGGGTAGAGGATAGGATAGGATAGAGGATATTATAGGATAGAGGATTGGATAGGATAGAGGATACGATATTATAGAGGATAGGATAGCATAGAGGATTGGATAGGGGATGGATAGGAGAGAGGATAGGAGACGATAGAGGATAGTATAGGATAGAGGATAGGATAGGGTAGAGAATAGTATAGAATAGATGATATTATAAGATAGAGGATAGGATCGGATAGAGGATATTATAGGGGATTGGATAGGATAGAGGATACGATAGGATAGAGGATAGGATAGGGAAGGGGATAGGATAGAGAATAGTATAGGATAGATGATATTATAGGATAGAGGATAGGATAGGGTAGAGGATAGGATCGGATAGAGGATAGGATAGTGGATTGGATAGGATAGAGGATAGGATAGGATAGGGGATAGGATAGGGTAGAGGATAGGATAGAGAATAGTATAGGATAGTGGATAGGATAGGATAGAGCATAGGATAGGGTAGAGGATAGGATAGAGAATGGGATAGGATAGAGGATAGGATAGGATAGAGGATAGGATACGATAGAGGATAGGATAGAGGATAGGATAGGGTACGATAGAGGATAGGATAGAGGATAGGATAAAGGATTGGATAGGATAGAGGATACGATATTATAGAGGCTAGGATAGGATAGAGGATAGGATCGGATAGAGGATAGGATAGGGGATTGGATAGGATAGAGGATAGGATAGGCTAGATGATAGGATAGAGAATAGGATAGGAAAGACGATAGGATAGGATAGAGGATGGGATAGGGTAGAGGATAGGATCGGATAGAGGATAGGATAGGTGATTGGATAGGATAGAGGATTGGATAGGGTAGATGATAGGATAGAGAATAGGACAGGATAGATGATATTATAGGATAGAGGATAGGATAGGATAGAGGATAGGATCGGATAGAGGATAGGATAGGTGATTGGATAGGATAGAGGATAGGAGACGATAGATGATATTATAGGATAGAGGATAGGATCGGATAGAGGATAGGATAGGTGATTGGATAGGATAGAGGGTAGGAGACGATAGAGGATAGTATAGGATAGAGGATAAGATAGGATAGAAAATAGTATAGGATAGATGATATTATAGGATAGAGGATAGGATAGGATAGAGGATAGGAACGGATAGAGGATAGGATAGGGGATTGGATAGGATAGAGGATAGGATAGGATAGGGTATAGGATAGTGTAGAGGATAGGATAGAGAATAGTATAGGATAGTGGATAGGATAGGATAGAGGATAGGATAGGGTAGATGATAGGATACAGAATAGGATAGGATATAGGATAGGATAGGATAGAGGATAGGATCGGATAGAGGATAGGATAGGGGATTGTATAGGATAGCGGATATGATAGGATAGAAGATAAGATAGGATAGATGATAGGAGAGGATTGAGGATAGGATAGGATAGTGGATAGGATAGGATAGTGGATAGGATAGGATAGAACAGACGATAGAGGATAGGATAGAGAATAGGATAGGTTAGATGATAGTATAGGATAGAGGATAGGATAGGATAGAGGATAGGATAGAGGATAGGATAGGTTAGAGAATAGTATAGGATAGAAAATAGTATAGGATAGATGATATTATAGGATAGAGGATAGGATAGGATAGAGGATAGGAACGGATAGAGGATAGGATAGGGGATTGGATAGGATAGAGGATAGGATAGGATAGGGTATAGGATAGGGTAGAGGATAGGATAGGATAGAGGATAGGATCGGATAGAGGATAGGATACGATAGAGGATAGGATAGGGTAGAGTATAGGATACAGAATAGGATAGGATAGAGGATAGGATAGGATAAAGGATATGATAGCATAGAGGATAGGATAGTATAGAGGAGAGGATCGTTTAGAGGATAGGATACGATAGAGGATAGGATAGAGGATAGGATCGAGGATTGGATAGGATAAAGCATAGGATACGATAGAGGATAGGATAGGGTAGAGTATAGGATACAGACTAGGATAGGATAGAGGATAGGATAGGATGAAGGATAGGATCGGATAGAGGATAAGATAGCATAGAGGATAGGATCGTATAGAGGATAGGATAGGGGATTGGGTAGTATAGAAGGGAGGATAGGATAGAGGATAGGATATAGTAGAGGATAGGATAGAGAATAGTATACGATAGAGGATAGGACAGGATAAAGGATAGGATAGGGGATTGGATAGGATAGAGGATAGGATAGGATAGAGGATAGGATAGGATAGAGGATAGGATAGGGTAGAGGATAGGATAAAGAATAGGATAGGATAGAGGATAGGATAGGATAGAGGATAGGTTCGGATAGAGGATAGGATACGATAGAGGATAGGATAGGGTAGAGTGTAGGATACAGAATTGGATAGGATAGAGGATAGGATAGGATAGAGGATAGGATAGAGGATTGGATAGGATAGAGGATAGGATAGGATAGAGGATAGGATAGGGTAGAGTATAGGATAGGATAGAGGATAGGATAGAGGATTGGATAGGATAGAGGATAGGATAGGATAGAGGATAGGATAGGGTAGAGTATAGGATACATAATAGGATAGGATTGAGGATAGGATAGGATAGAGTATAGGATCGGATAGAGGATAGGATAGGGGATTGGATAGGATAGAGGATAGGATAGGATAGAGGATAGGATAGGGTAGAGGATAGGATAGGATAAAGAATTGGATAGGATACAGGATAGGATAGGATAGAGGATAGGATCGGATAGAGGATAGGATACGATAGATGATAGTATATCATAGAGGATAGGATAGGATAGAGAATAGTATAGGACAGATGATATTAAAAGATAGAGGATAGGATAGGATAGAGGATAGGATAGGTGATTGGATAGGATAGAGGACAGGATAGGGTAGAGGATAGGATAGAGGATAGGATAGGATAGAGGATAGGATAGGGGATTGGATAGTATAGAGGATAGGATAGGATAGAGGATAGGATAGGATAGAGGATAGGATAATATAGAGGATCGGATAGGATAGAGGATAGTATCGTATAGAGGATGGTATAGGTGATTGGATAGGATAGAGGATAGGATAGGGTAGATGATAGGATAGAGAATAGGACAGGATAGAGGATAGGATAGGATAGAGGATAGGATCGGCTAGAGGATAGGATAGGGGATTGGATAGTATAGAGGATAGGATAGGATAGAGAATAGTATAGGATAGATGATATTATAGGATAGAGGATAGTTTAGGATAGAGGATAGGATCATATAGAGGATGGTATAGGTGATTGGATAGGATAGAGGATAGGCTAGGGTAGATGATAGGATAGAGAATAGGACAGGATAGAGGATAGGATAGGATACAGGATAGGATCGGATAGAGGATAGGATAGGGGATTGGATAGTATAGAGGATAGGATAGGATAGAGAATAGTATAGGATAGATGATATTATAGGATAGAGGATACGATAGGATAGAGGATAGGATCGTATAGAGGAAGGTATACGTGATTGGAAAGGATAGAGGATAGGATAGGGTAGATGATAGGATAGAGAATAGGACAGGATAGAGGATAGGATAGGATAGAGGATGGGATCGGATAGAGGATAGGATAGGGGATTGGATAGGATAGAGGATAGGATAGAGGAGAGGATAGAGGATAGGATAGAGGATAGGATAGAAGATTGGATAGGATAGAGGATAGGATAGAGGATAGGATAGGATAGCGGATAGGGTAGGATGGAGTATAGGATAGGGTTGAGGATAGGATAGTGTTGAGTTCTAGGATAGGATAGAGGATAGGATAGAGGATAGGATAGGATAGAGGATAGGATAGGATAGAGGATAGGATAGGATAGAGGAAAGGATAGGGGATTTAATAGGATAGAGGATATGATAAGATAGAAGATAGGATATAGGATACGATATTATAGAGGATAGGATAGCATAGAGGATTGGATAGGGGATTGGATAGGAGAGAGGATAGGAGACGATAGAGGATAGTATAGGATAGAGGATAGGATAGGGTAGAGAATAGTATAGAATAGATGATATTATAAGATAGAGGATAGGATCGGATAGAGGATATTATAGGGGATTGGATAGGATAGAGGATACGATAGGATAGAGGATAGGATAGGGAAGGGGATATGATAGAGAATAGGATAGGATAGAGGATAGGATAGGATAGAGGATAGGATCGGATAGAGGATAGGATAGAGGATAGGATAGAGGTTGGATAGGATAGAGGAAATTATAGGATAGAGGATAGGATAGGATAGAGGATAGGATCGGATAGTGGATAGGATAGGGGATTGGGTAGTATAGAGGATAGGATAGGATAGAGGATAGGATAGGGTAGAGGATAGGACAGGATAGAGAATCGTATAGGATATATGATATTATAGGATAGAGGATAGGAGAGGATAAAGGATAGGATCGGATACAGGATAGGATAGCGGATTGGATAGGATAGAGGATAGGATAGGATAGAGGATAGGATAGGGTAGATGATAGGATAGAGAATAGGATAGGATAGAGGATAGGATAGGGTAGAGGATAGGATCGGATAAAGGATAGGATAGGGGATTGGATAGGATAGTGGATAGGATAGGATAGAGCAGACGATAGAGGATAGGATAGAGAATATGATAGGATAGATGATAGTATAGGATGGAGGATAGGATAGGGTAGAGGATAGGATAGATGATAGTATAGGATGGAGGATAGGATAGGGTAGAGGATAGGATAGAGAATAGGATAGGATAGAGGATAGGATAGGGTAGAGGATAGGATCGGATAAAGGATAGGATGGGGGATTGGATAGGATAGAGGATAGGATAGGATATAGGATAGGATAGGGTAGAGGATAGGATAGGATAGAGGATAGGATAGGATAGAGGATAGGATAGGGTAGAGGATAGGATCGGATAGAGGATAGGTTAGGGGATTGGATAGGATAGAGGATAGGATAGGATAGAGGATAGGATAGGGTAGAGGATAGGATAGTATAGAGGATAGGATCGGATAGAGGATAGGATACGATAGAGGATAGGATAGAGGATTGGATAGGATAGAGGATAGGATAGGATAGAGGATAGGATAGGGTAGAGGATAGGATAAAGAATAGGATAGGATAGAGGATAGGATAGGATAGAGGATAGGTTCGGATAGAGGATAGGATACGATAGAGGATAGGATAGGGTAGAGTGTAGGATACAGAATAGGATAGGATAGAGGATATGATAGGATAGAGGATAGGATAGAGGATTGGATAGGATAGAGGATAGGATAGGATAGAAGATAGGATAGGGTAGAGTATAGGATAGGATAGAGGATAGGATAGAGGATTGGATAGGATAGATTATAGGATAGGATAGAGGATAGGATAGGGTAGAGTATAGGATACATAATAGGATAGGATTGAGGATAGGATAGGATAGAGTATAGGATCGGATAGAGGATAGGATAGGGGATTGGATAGGGTAGAGTATAGGATAGGATAGAGGATAGGATAGAATAGAGGATAGGATAGGGTACAATATAGGATACAGAATAGGATAGGATAGAGGATAGGATACTATAGAGGATAGGATCGGATAGAGAATAGTATAGGATAGATGATATTATAGGATAGAGGATAGGATAGGGTAGAGGATAGGAACGGATAGATGATAGGATAGGGGATTGGATAGAATAGTGGATAGGATAGGATAGAGGATAGGATACGATGGAGGATAGTATAGGATAGAGGATAGGATAGGATAGAGAATAGTATTGGATAGATGATATTATAGGATAGAGGATATTATAGGATAGTGGATAGGATAGGATAGAGGATAGGATCGGATAGAGGATAGGATAGTGGATTGGGTAGTATAGAGGAGAGAATAGGATAGAGGATAGGATAGGGTAGAGGATAGGATGGGATTGAGGATAGGATAGGATAGTGGATAGGATAGGATAGAATATAGGATACAGAATAGGATAGGATAGGATAGAGAATAGTATAGGATAGATGATATTATAGGATAGAGGATAGGATAGGATAGAGAATAGTATAGAATAGATGATATTATAGGATAGAGGATAGGATAGGATAGAGGATAGGATAGAGGATAGGATAGCGGATTGGATAGGATAGAGGATAGGATAGGATAGAGGATAGGATAGGGTAGAGGATAGGATAGGATAGAGGATAGGATCGGATAGAGGATAGGATTGGATAGAAGATAGGATAGGGGATTGGATAGGATAGAGGATAGGATAGGACACAGGATAGGATATGATAGAGGATAGGATAGAGGATAGGATAGAGGATAGGATAGAGGATAGGATAGAGGATAGGATAGAAGATTGGATAGGATAGAGGATAGGATAGAGGATAGGATAGAAGATTGGATAGGATAGAGGATAGGATAGGATAGCGGATAGGATAGGGGATTGGATAGTATAGAAGATAGGATTGGATGTAGGATAGGATAGGATAGAGGATAGGATAGGATAGAGGATAGGATCGGATAGAGGATAGGATAGGGTAGAGTATAGGATACAGAATAGGATAGGATAGAGGATAGGATAGGATAGAGGATAGGATCGGATAGAGGATAGGATACGATAGAGGATAGTGTAGGATAGAGGATACGATAGTATAGAGAATAGTATAGGATATATGATATTATAGGATAGAGGATAGGATAGGGTAGAGGATAGGATAGAGAATAGGATAGGATAGAGGATTGGATAGGATAGAGGATATTTTAGGATAGAGGATAGGATAGGATACAGGATAGGATAGGATAGAGGATATTATACGATAGAGGATAGGATATGATAGATGATAGGATAGGATAGAGGATAGAATAAGGGATTGGATAGGATAGAGGATATGATAGGATAGAAGATAGAATAGGATAGAGGATAGGAGAGGATTGAGGATAGGATAGGATAGTGGATAGGATCGGATAGAGGTTAGGATAGGGGATTGGATAGTATAGAAGATAGGATAGGATGTAGGATAGTATAGGATAGAGGATAGGATAGGATAGAGGATAGGATCGGATAGAGGATAGGATAGGGTAGAGTATAGGATACAGAATAGGATAGGATAGAGGATAGGATAGAGAATACGATATTATAGAGGATAGGATAGGGTAGAGGATAGGATAGGATTGAGGATAGGATAGGATAGAGGATACGATATTATAGAGGATAGGAGAGGATAGAGGATAGGATCGGATAGAGGATAGGATAGGGAATTGGATACGATAGAGGATAGGATAGGATAGGGGATAGGATAGGATAGAGGATAGGATAGGGTAGAGGGTAGGATAGGATAGGATAGAGGATAGGATCGGATAGAGGAGAGGATCGGATAGAGGATAGTATACAGGATAGAGGATAGGATAGGATAGAGAATAGTATGGGATAGATGATATTATAGGATATAGGATAGGATCGTATAGAGGATAGGATAGGTGATTGGATAGGATAGAGGATAGGATAGAGAATAGGATAGGATAGAGGATAGGATAGGATAGAGGATAGGATCGGATAGAGGATAGGATAGGATAGAGGATAGGATAGGATAGAGGTTAGGATAGGGGATTGGATAGGGTAGAGGATAGGATAGGGTAGATGTTAGGATAGAGAATAGGATAGGAAAGAGGATAGGATAGGATAGATTATAGGATAGGGTAGAGGATAGAGGATAGGATAGCATGGAGGATAGGATCGGATAGAGGGTAGGATACGATAGAGGATAGTATAGGATAGAGGATAGGATAGGATAGAGAATAGTATAGGATAGATGATATTATAGGATAGAGGATAGGATAGGATAGAGGATAGGATCGGATAGAGGATATAATAGGGGATTGGATAGGATAGAGGATACGATAGAGGATAGGATAGAGGATAGGATAGAGGATAGGATAGAGGATAGGATAGAGGATAGGATAGAGGATAGGATAGAGGATAGGATAGAGGATAGGATGGAAGATTGGATAGGATAGAGAATAGTATAGGATAGATGATACTATAGGATAGAGGATAGGATAGGATAAATGATAGGATCGGATAGAGGATAGGAAAGAGGATAGGATAGGATAGAGGATAGGATAGGGTAGAGCCTAGGATCGTATAGAGGATAGGATAGGTGATTGGATAGGATAGAGGATAGGATAGGGTAGATGATAGGATAGGGTAGATGATAGGATAGAGAATAGGACAGGATAGAGGATAGGATAGGATAGAGGATAGAATAGGATAGGATAGAGGATAGGATAGGTTAGAGGATAGGATAGGATAGAGGATAGGATAGGATAGCGGATAGGATAGGATAGAGGATAGGATAGGATAGAGGACAGGATCGGATAGTTGATAGGATAGTGGATTGGATAGGATAGAGGATACGATAGGATAGAGGATAGGATAGGGTAGAGGATAGGATAGAGAATAGGATAGTATAGAGGATAAGATAGGATAGAGGATAGGATAGGATAGAGGATAGGATAGGATAGAGGATAGGATAGAGGATAGGATAGGATAGAGGATAGGATAGGATAGGGTAGATGATAGGATAGAGAATAGGACAGGATAGAGGATAGGATAGGATAGAGGATAGGATTGGACAGAGTACAGGATAGGGGATTGGATAGGATAGAGGATAGGATAGGATACAGGATAGGATAGGATAGATGGGACGATAGAGGATAGGATAGGATAGAGGATATTATAGGATAGAGGATAGGATAGGATAGAGGATAGAATAGGATAGGATAGAGGATAGGATAGGGTTGAGGATAGGATAGGATTGAGGATAGGATAGGATAGTGGATAGGATAGGGGATTGGATAGGATAGAGGATAGGATAGGTTAGGATAGAGAATAGTATAGCATAGATGATATTATAGGATAGAGGATAGGATAGGATAGAGGATAGGATCGGATAGTGGATAGGATCGGATAGAGGATAGTATAGGATATAGGATAGGATAGGATAGAGGATACGATATTATAGAGGATAGGATAGGATAGAGGATAGGATCGGA
This sequence comes from Halictus rubicundus, assembly GCF_050948215.1. Taxonomy (NCBI): domain Eukaryota; kingdom Metazoa; phylum Arthropoda; class Insecta; order Hymenoptera; family Halictidae; genus Halictus; species Halictus rubicundus. Next base: position 424,551 of record NW_027488689.1, read on the forward strand.
TAGAGGTTAGGATAGGGGATTGGATAGGATAGAGGATAGGATAGGATAGAGGATAGGATAGGATAGGGGATAGGATAGGGTAGAGGGGAGGATAGGATAGGATAGAGGATAGGATAGGGTAGAGGATAGGATAGGATTGAGGATAGGATAGGATAGAGGATACGATATTATAGAGGATAGGATAGGATAGAGGATAGGATCGGGTAGAGGATAGGATCGGATAGAGGATAGGATAGGGAATTGGATAGGATAGAGGATAGGATACGATAGAGGATAGGATAGAGGATAGGATAGAGGATAGGATAGAGGATAGGATAGAGGATAGGATAGAGGATAGGATAGAGGATAGGATAGAGGATAGGATAGAGGATAGGATAGGGTAGAGTATAGGATACAGAATAGGATAGGATAGAGGATAGGATAGGATAGAGGATAGGATCGGATAGAGGATAGGATACGATAGAGGATAGTGTAGGATAGAGGATACGATAGTATAGAGAATAGTATAGGATATATGATATTATAGGATAGAGGGTAGGATAGGGTAGAGGATAGGATAGAGAATAGGATAGGATAGAGGATTGGATAGGATAGAGGATATTTTAGGATAGAGGATAGGATAGGATACAGGATAGGATAGGATAGAGGATATTATACGATAGAGGATAGGATATGATAGATGATAGGATAGGATAGAGGATAGGATAGGGGATTGGATAGGATAGCGGATAGGATAGGGAATTGGATACGATAGAGGATAGGATAGGATAGGTGATAGGATAGGATAGAGGATAGGATAGGGTAGAGGGTAGGATAGGATAGGATAGAGGATAGGATAGGATAGAGAATAGAGGATAGGATAGCATAGAGGATAGGATCGGATAGAGGGTAGGATAGGATAGAGGATAGTATAGGATAGAGGATAGGATAGGATAGGGAATAGTATAGGATAGATGATATTATAGGATAGAGGATAGGATAGGATAGAGGATAGGATCGTATAGAGGATAGGATAGGTGATTGGATAGGATAGAGGATAGGATAGGGTAGATGAGAGGATAGAGAATAGGACAGGATAGAGGATAGGATAGGCTAGAGGATAGGATCGGATAGAGGATAGGATAGGGGATTGGATAGTATAGAGGATAGGATAGGATAGAGGATAAGATAGGATAGAGGATAGGATAGGATAGAGGATAGGATCGGATAGAGGATAGGATAGGATAGAGGATAGGATAGGGGATTGGATAGGATAGAGGATAGGATAGGATAGAGGATAGGATAGGGTAGAGGATAGGATAGGATAGGATAGGATAGAGGATAGGATAGGGTAGAGGATAGGATAGGATAGGATAGGATAGAGGATAGGATAGGGTAGAGAATAGTATAGGATAGATGATATTATAGGATAGAGGATAGGATAGGGTAGAGGATAGGATAGGGTAGAGGATAGGATCGGATAGAGGGTAGGATACGATAGAGGATAGTATAGGATAGAGGATAGGATAGGATAGAGAATAGTATAGGATAGATGATATTATAGGATAGAGGATAGGATAGGATAGAGGATAGGATCGGATAGAGGATATAATAGGGGATTGGATACGATAGAGGATACGATAGAGGATAGGATAGAGGATAGGATAGAGGATAGGATAGAGGATAGGATAGAGGATAGGATAGAGGATAGGATAGAGGATAGGATAGAAGATTGGATAGGATAGAGAATAGTATAGGATAGATGATACTATAGGATAGAGGATAGGATAGGATAAAGGATAGGATCGGATAGAGGATAGGAAAGAGGATAGGATAGGATAGAGGATAGGATAGGGTAGAGCCTAGGATCTTATAGAGGATAGGATAGGTGATTGGATAGGATAGAGGATAGGATAGGGTAGATGATAGGATAGGGTAGATGATAGGATAGAGAATAGGACAGGATAGAGGATAGGATATAATAGAGGATAGGATCGGATAGAGGATAGGATAGGGGATTGGATAGTATAGAGGATAGCATAGGATAGAGGATAGGATAGGATAGAGGATCGGATAGGATAGAGGATAGGATAGGATAGAGGATAGCATAGGATAGAGGATAGGATAGGGGATTGGATAGGTTAGAGGATAGGATAGGATAGAGAATATTATAGGATAGAGGATTGGATAGGATAGAGGATACGACATTATAGAGGATAGGATAGGATAGAGGATAGGATAGGGTAGAGGATAGGATTGGATAGTTGATAGGATAGGGGATTGGATAGGATAGAGGATACGATAGGATAGAGGATAGGATGGGATAGAGGATAGGATAGAGGATAGGATAGAGGATAGGATAGAGGATAGGATAGAGGATAGGATGGAAGATTGGATAGGATAGAGAATAGTATAGGATAGATGATACTATAGGATAGAGGATAGGATAGGATAAATGATAGGATCGGATAGAGGATAGGAAAGAGGATAGGATAGGATAGAGGATAGGATAGGGTAGAGCCTAGGATCGTATAGAGGATAGGATAGGTGATTGGATAGGATAGAGGATAGGATAGGGTAGATGATAGGATAGGGTAGATGATAGGATAGAGAATAGGACAGGATAGAGGATAGGATAGGATAGAGGATAGAATAGGATAGGATAGAGGATAGGATAGGTTAGAGGATAGGATAGGATAGAGGATAGGATAGGATAGCGGATAGGATAGGATAGAGGATAGGATAGGATAGAGGACAGGATCGGATAGTTGATAGGATAGTGGATTGGATAGGATAGAGGATACGATAGGATAGAGGATAGGATAGGGTAGAGGATAGGATAGAGAATAGGATAGTATAGAGGATAAGATAGGATAGAGGATATGATAGGATAGAGGATAGGATAGGATAGAGGATAGGATAGAGGATAGGATAGGATAGAGGATAGGATAGGATAGGGTAGATGATAGGATAGAGAATAGGACAGGATAGAGGATAGGATAGGATAGAGGATAGGATTGGACAGAGTACAGGATAGGGGATTGGATAGGATAGAGGATAGGATAGGATACAGGATAGGATAGGATAGATGGGACGATAGAGGATAGGATAGGATAGAGGATATTATAGGATAGAGGATAGGATAGGATAGAGGATAGAATAGGATAGGATAGAGGATAGGATAGGGTTGAGGATAGGATAGGATTGAGGATAGGATAGGATAGTGGATAGGATAGGGGATTGGATAGGATAGAGGATAGGATAGGATAGAGGATAGGATAGGATAGGGTAGATGATAGGATAGAGAATAGGACAGGATAGAGGATAGGATAGGATAGAGGATAGGATTGGACAGAGTACAGGATAGGGGATTGGATAGGATAGAGGATAGGATAGGATACAGGATAGGATAGGATAGATGGGACGATAGAGGATAGGATAGGATAGAGGATATTATAGGATAGAGGATAGGATAGGATAGAGGATAGAATAGGATAGGATAGAGGATAGGATAGGGTTGAGGATAGGATAGGATTGAGGATAGGATAGGATAGTGGATAGGATAGGGGATTGGATAGGATAGAGGATAGGATAGGTTAGGATAGAGAATAGTATAGCATAGATGATATTATAGGATAGAGGATAGGATAGGATAGAGGATAGGATCGGATAGAGGATAGGATCGGATAGAGGATAGTATAGGATATAGGATAGGATAGGATAGAGGATACGATATTATAGAGGATAGGATAGGATAGAGGATAGGATCGGATAGAGGTTAGGATAGGGGATTGGATAGGATAGAGGATAGGATAGGATAGAGGATAGGATAGGGTAGAGGATAGGATCGGATAGAGGGTAGGATACGATAGAGGATAGTATAGGATAGAGGATAGGATAGGATAGAGAATAGTATAGGATAGATGATATTATAGGATAGAGGATAGGATAGGATAGAGGATAGGATCGGATAGAGGATATAATAGGGGATTGGATACGATAGAGGATACGATAGAGGATAGGATAGAGGATAGGATAGAGGATAGGATAGAGGATAGGATAGAGGATAGGATAGAGGATAGGATAGAGGATAGGATAGAAGATTGGATAGGATAGAGAATAGTATAGGATAGATGATACTATAGGATAGAGGATAGGATAGGATAAAGGATAGGATCGGATAGAGGATAGGAAAGAGGATAGGATAGGATAGAGGATAGGATAGGGTAGAGCCTAGGATCTTATAGAGGATAGGATAGGTGATTGGATAGGATAGAGGATAGGATAGGGTAGATGATAGGATAGGGTAGATGATAGGATAGAGAATAGGACAGGATAGAGGATAGGATATAATAGAGGATAGGATCGGATAGAGGATAGGATAGGGGATTGGATAGTATAGAGGATAGCATAGGATAGAGGATAGGATAGGATAGAGGATCGGATAGGATAGAGGATAGGATAGGATAGAGGATAGCATAGGATAGAGGATAGGATAGGGGATTGGATAGGTTAGAGGATAGGATAGGATAGAGAATATTATAGGATAGAGGATTGGATAGGATAGAGGATACGACATTATAGAGGATAGGATAGGATAGAGGATAGGATAGGGTAGAGGATAGGATTGGATAGTTGATAGGATAGGGGATTGGATAGGATAGAGGATACGATAGGATAGAGGATAGGATAGGATAGAGGATAGGATAGAGGATAGGATAGAGGATAGGATAGAGGATAGGATAGAGGATAGGATGGAAGATTGGATAGGATAGAGAATAGTATAGGATAGATGATACTATAGGATAGAGGATAGGATAGGATAAATGATAGGATCGGATAGAGGATAGGAAAGAGGATAGGATAGGATAGAGGATAGGATAGGGTAGAGCCTAGGATCGTATAGAGGATAGGATAGGTGATTTTATAGGATAGAGGATAGGATAGGGTAGATGATAGGATAGGGTAGATGATAGGATAGAGAATAGGACAGGATAGAGGATAGGATAGGATAGAGGATAGAATAGGATAGGATAGAGGATAGGATAGGTTAGAGGATAGGATAGGATAGAGGATAGGATAGGATAGCGGATAGGATAGGATAGAGGATAGGATAGGATAGAGGACAGGATCGGATAGTTGATAGGATAGTGGATTGGATAGGATAGAGGATACGATAGGATAGAGGATAGGATAGGGTAGAGGATAGGATAGAGAATAGGATAGTATAGAGGATAAGATAGGATAGAGGATAGGATAGGATAGAGGATAGGATAGGATAGAGGATAGGATAGAGGATAGGATAGGATAGAGGATAGGATAGGATAGGGTAGATGATAGGATAGAGAATAGGACAGGATAGAGGATAGGATAGGATAGAGGATAGGATTGGACAGAGTACAGGATAGGGGATTGGATAGGATAGAGGATAGGATAGGATACAGGATAGGATAGGATAGATGGGACGATAGAGGATAGGATAGGATAGAGGATATTATAGGATAGAGGATAGGATAGGATAGAGGATAGAATAGGATAGGATAGAGGATAGGATAGGGTTGAGGATAGGATAGGATTGAGGATAGGATAGGATAGTGGATAGGATAGGGGATTGGATAGGATAGAGGATAGGATAGGATAGAGGATAGGATAGGATAGGGTAGATGATAGGATAGAGAATAGGACAGGATAGAGGATAGGATAGGATAGAGGATAGGATTGGACAGAGTACAGGATAGGGGATTGGATAGGATAGAGGATAGGATAGGATACAGGATAGGATAGGATAGATGGGACGATAGAGGATAGGATAGGATAGAGGATATTATAGGATAGAGGATAGGATAGGATAGAGGATAGAATAGGATAGGATAGAGGATAGGATAGGGTTGAGGATAGGATAGGATTGAGGATAGGATAGGATAGTGGATAGGATAGGGGATTGGATAGGATAGAGGATAGGATAGGTTAGGATAGAGAATAGTATAGCATAGATGATATTATAGGATAGAGGATAGGATAGGATAGAGGATAGGATCGGATAGTGGATAGGATCGGATAGAGGATAGTATAGGATATAGGATAGGATAGGATAGAGGATACGATATTATAGAGGATAGGATAGGATAGAGGATAGGATCGGATAGAGGTTAGGATAGGGGATTGGATAGGATAGAGGATAGGATAGGATAGAGGATAGGATAGGATAGGGGATAGGATAGGGTAGAGGGGAGGATAGGATAGGATAGAGGATAGGATAGGGTAGAGGATAGGATAGGATTGAGGATAGGATAGGATAGAGGATACGATATTATAGAGGATAGGATAGGATAGAGGATAGGATCGGGTAGAGGATAGGATCGGATAGAGGATAGGATAGGGAATTGGATAGGATAGAGGATAGGATACGATAGAGGATAGGATAGAGGATAGGATAGAGGATAGGATAGAGGATAGGATAGAGGATAGGATAGAGGATAGGATAGGGTAGAGTATAGGATACAGAATAGGATAGGATAGAGGATAGGATAGGATAGAGGATAGGATCGGATAGAGGATAGGATACGATAGAGGATAGTGTAGGATAGAGGATACGATAGTATAGAGAATAGTATAGGATATATGATATTATAGGATAGAGGATAGGATAGGGTAGAGGATAGGATAGAGAATAGGATAGGATAGAGGATTGGATAGGATAGAGGATATTTTAGGATAGAGGATAGGATAGGATACAGGATAGGATAGGATAGAGGATATTATACGATAGAGGATAGGATATGATAGATGATAGGATAGGATAGAGGATAGGATAGGGGATTGGATAGGATAGAGGATATGATAGGATAGAAGATAGAATAGGATAGAGGATAGGAGAGGATTGAGGATAGGATAGGATAGTGGATAGGATCGGATAGAGGTTAGGATAGGGGATTGGATAGTATAGAAGATAGGATAGGATGTAGGATAGTATAGGATAGAGGATAGGATAGGATAGAGGATAGGATAGAGGATAGGATAGGATAGAGGATAGGATAGGATAGGGTAGATGATAGGATAGAGAATAGGACAGGATAGAGGATAGGATAGGATAGAGGATAGGATTGGACAGAGTACAGGATAGGGGATTGGATAGGATAGAGGATAGGATAGGATACAGGATAGGATAGGATAGATGGGACGATAGAGGATAGGATAGGATAGAGGATATTATAGGATAGAGGATAGGATAGGATAGAGGATAGAATAGGATAGGATAGAGGATAGGATAGGGTTGAGGATAGGATAGGATTGAGGATAGGATAGGATAGTGAATAGGATAGGGGATTGGATAGGATAGAGGATAGGATAGGTTAGGATAGAGAATAGTATAGCATAGATGATATTATAGGATAGAGGATAGGATAGGATAGAGGATAGGATCGGATAGAGGATAGGATCGGATAGAGGATAGTATAGGATATAGGATAGGATAGGATAGAGGATACGATATTATAGAGGATAGGATAGGATAGAGGATAGGATCGGATAGAGGTTAGGATAGGGGATTGGATAGGATAGAGGATAGGATAGGATAGAGGATAGGATAGGATAGGGGATAGGATAGGGTAGAGGGGAGGATAGGATAGGATAGAGTATAGGATAGGGTAGAGGATAGGATCGTATAGAGGATAGGATAGATGATTGGATAGGATAGAGGATAGGATAGGGTAGATGATAGGATAGAGGATAGGACAGGATTGAGGATAGGATAGGATAGAGGATAGGATCGGATAGAGGATAGGATAGGCGGTTGGATATGGTAGAGGATAGGATAGGATAGAAGACATTATAGGATAGAGGCTTGGATAGGATAGAGGATAGGATAGGATAGAGGATCGGATAAGATAGAGGATAGGATAGGATAGAGGATAGGATAGGATAGAGGATAGGATAGGATAGAGGATAGGATCGGATAGAGGATAGGATAGGATAGAGGATAGGATCGGATAGAGGATAGGATAGGGGATTGGATAGTATAGAGGATAGGATAGGATGGAGGATAGGATAGGATAGAGGATAGGATAGGATAGAGGATAGGATAGGCGATTGGATAGGGTAGAGGATAGGATAGGATAGAAGATATTATAGGATAGAGGATTGGATAGGATAGAGAATAGGATAGGATAGAGGATCGGATAGGATAGAGGATAGGATAGGATAGAGGATAGGATAGGGTAGAGGACAGGATAGGATAGGATAGCTGATAGGGTAGGATGGAGTATAGGATAGGATTGAGGATAGGAAAGGGTTGAGTTCTAGGATAGGATAGAGGATAGGATAGAGGATAGGATAGAGGATTCGATAGGATAGAGGATACGATAGGATCGAGGATAGGATAGGGTAGAGGATAGGATAGGGGATTGGATATGATAGAAGATACGAGACGATAGAGGATAGTATAGGATAGAGGATAGGATAGGATAGAGAATAGTATAGGATAGAGGATAGGATAGGATAGAGGATACGATATTATAGAGGATAGGATAGGATAGAGGATAGGATCGGATAGTGGATAGGATAGGGGATTGGATAGGATAGCGGATAGGATAGGGAATTGGATACGATAGAGGATAGGATAGGATAGGTGATAGGATAGGATAGAGGATAGGATAGGGTAGAGGGTAGGATAGGATAGGATAGAGGATAGGATAGGATAGAGAATAGAGGATAGGATAGCATAGAGGATAGGATCGGATAGAGGGTAGGATAGGATAGAGGATAGTATAGGATAGAGGATAGGATAGGATAGGGAATAGTATAGGATAGATGATATTATAGGATAGAGGATAGGATAGGATAGAGGATAGGATCGTATAGAGGATAGGATAGGTGATTGGATAGGATAGAGGATAGGATAGGGTAGATGAGAGGATAGAGAATAGGACAGGATAGAGGATAGGATAGGCTAGAGGATAGGATCGGATAGAGGATAGGATAGGGGATTGGATAGTATAGAGGATAGGATAGGATAGAGGATAAGATAGGATAGAGGATAGGATAGGATAGAGGATAGGATCGGATAGAGGATAGGATAGGATAGAGGATAGGATAGGGGATTGGATAGGATAGAGGATAGGATAGGATAGAGGATAGGATAGGGTAGAGGATAGGATAGGATAGGATAGGATAGAGGATAGGATAGGGTAGAGGATAGGATAGGATAGGATAGGATAGAGGATAGGATAGGGTAGAGAATAGTATAGGATAGATGATATTATAGGATAGAGGATAGGATAGGGTAGAGGATAGGATAGGATAGAGGATTGGATAGGATAGAGGATACGACATTATAGAGGATAGGATAGGATAGAGGATAGGATAGGGTAGAGGATAGGATTGGATAGTTGATAGGATAGGGGATTGGATAGGATAGAGGATACGATAGGATAGAGGATAGGATAGGGTAGAGGATAGGAAAGGGGATTGGATATGATAGAAGATACGAGACGATAGAGGATAGTATAGGATAGAGGATAAGATAGTATAGAGAAAAGTACAGGATATGTGATATTATAGGATAGAGGATAGGAGAGGATAAAGGATAGGTTCGGATAGAGGATAGGATACGATAGAGGATAGTATAGGATAGAGGATAGGATAGGATAGAGAATAGTATAGGGTAAATGATATTATAGGATAGAGGATAGGATCGTATAGAGGATAGGATAGGGGATTGGGTAGTATAGAGGAGAGGATAGGATAGAGGATAGGATACGATAGAGGATAGTATAGGATAGAGGATAGGATAGGATAGAGGATAGGATAGGATAGAGAATAGTATGGGATAGATGATATTATACGATAGAAGATAGGATTGGATAGAGGATAGGAGAGGATTGAGGATAGGATAGCATACTGGATAGGATAGGATAGAACAGACGATAGAGGATAGGATAGAGAATAGGATAGATGATAGTATAGGATAGAGGATTGGATAGGATAGAGGATAGGATCAGATAGAGGATAGGATATGGGATTGGGTAGTATAGAGGATAGGATAGGATAAAGGATAGGATAGGGTAGAGGATAGGATAGGATAGAGGATAGGATGGGGGATTGGATAGGATAGAGGATATGATAGGATAGAAGATAGGATAGGATAGAGGATAGGAGAGGATTGAGGATAGGATAGGATAGTGGATAGGAAGGATAGGGATGGCTCTTTTGCGCACAGACGATTGCGCACGACGGCATGGCACACGGTTCTTTTGGACACGGTATTATTGGACACACGGTTCTTTTGGACACAGTAACATTAGACACAGTGGGTTAGGGTTAGGGTTAGGGTTAGGAAAGAGGAAAACCCACTGTGTCCAAATTTACTGTGTCCAATAGAACCGTGTGCCATGCCGTCGTGCGCAATCGTCTGTGCGCAAAAGATGGCCTCTCGATAGGATAGGATAGAACAGACGATAGAGGATAGGATAGAGAATAGGATAGGTTAGATGATAGTATAGGATAGAGGATAGGATAGAGAATACGATATGATAGAGGATAGGATAGCATAGAGGATTATATAGGGGATTGGATAGGAGAGACGATAGGAGACGATAGAGGATAGTATAGGATAGAGGATAGGATAGGATAGAGGATAGGATCGTATATAGGATTGGACAGGTGATTGGATAGGATAGAGGATTGGATAGGATTGAGGATAGGATAGGATAGAGGATAGGATCGGATAGAGGATAGGATAGAGAATAGGATAGTATAGAGGATAGGATAGGATAGAGGATTGGATCGGATAGAGGATTGGATAGGGGATTGGATAGGATAGAGGATAGGATAGGTGATTGGATTGGATAGATGATAGGATAGGATTGAGGATAGGATAGGATAGTGGATAGGATAGGATAGAGGATAGGATAGGGTAGAGTATAGGATACAGAATAGGATAGGATAGAGGATAAGATAGGATAGAGGATAGGATAGAGAATAGGATAGGATAGAGAATAGTATAGGGTAGATGATATTATAGGATAGAGGATAGGATAGGATAGAGGAGACGATAGAGGATAGGATAGAATAGAGGAGACGATAGAGGATAGGATAGGATAGAGGATAGGATAGGGTAGAGGATAGGATAGAGAATAGGATAGGAAAGACGATAGGATAGGATAGATGATAGGATAGGATACAGGATAGGATAGGGGATTGGATAGGATAGAGGATATGATAGGATAGAAGATAGGATAGGATAGAGGATAGTATAGGATAGAGGATAGGATAGGATAGAGGATAGGATCGGATAGAGGATAGGATAGAGAATAGGATAGTATAGAGGATAGGATAGGATAGAGGATTGGATCGGATAGAGGATTGGATAGGGGATTGGATAGGATAGAGGATAGGATAGGTGATTGGATTGGATAGATGATAGGATAGGATTGAGGATAGGATAGGATAGTGGATAGGATAGGATAGAGGATAGGATAGGGTAGAGTATAGGATTCAGAATAGGATAGGATAGAGTATAAGATAGGATAGAGGATAGGATAGAGAATAGGATAGGATAGAGAATAGTATAGGGTAGATGATATTATAGGATAGAGGATAGGATAGGATAGAGGAGACGATAGAGGATAGGATAGGATAGAGGAGACGATAGAGGATAGGATAGGATAGAGGATAGGATAGGGTAGAGGATAGGATAGAGAATAGGATAGGAAAGAGGATAGGATAGGATAGGGGATTGGATAGGAGTGAGGATAGGAGACCATAGAGGATAGTATAGTATAGAGGATAGGATAGGGTATAGAATAGTATAGGATAGATGATATTATAGGATAGAGGATAGGATCGGATAGAGGATAGGATGTGGGATTGGATATTATAGAGCATAGGATAGGATAGAGGATAGGATAGGGAAGAGGATAGGATAGAGATTAGGATAGGATAGAGGATAGAGGATAGGATCGGATAGAGGATAGGATAGAGGATTGGATAGAATAGAGGATATTATAGGATAGAGGATAGGATATGATAGAGGATACGATATTATAGTGGATAGGATAGGATAGAGGATAGGATTGGACAGAGTACAGGATAGCGGATAGAGGATAGAGGATAGGACACAGGATAGGATAGGATAGAGGATAGGATAGAGGATAGGATAGAGGATAGGATAGAGGATAGGATAGAGGATAGGATAGAGGATACGATAGAGGATAGGATAGAAGATCGGATAGGATAGAGAATAGTATAGGATAGCTGATACTATAGGATAGAGGATAGGATAGGATAAAGGATAGGATCGGATAGAGGATATAATAGGGGATTGGATAGGATAGAGGATAGGATATTATAGAGGATAGGATAGAGTATAGGATAGGGGATCGGATAGGATAGAGGATAGGATAGGATAGAGGATAGGATAGGGTAGAGGATAGGATAGGATAGGATAGAGGATAGGATAGGGTAGAGGATAGGATAGGATTGAGGATAGGGTAGGATAGAGGATAGGATCGGATAGAGGATAGGATACGATAGAGGATAGTATAGAATAGAGGATAGGATATGATAGAGAATAGTATAGGATAGAGGATAGGATAGGATAGAGGATACGATATTATAGAGGATAGGATTGGATAGAGGATACGATATTATAGAGGATAGGATAGGATAGAGGATAGGATCGGATAGAGGATAGGATAGGGGATTGGATAGGATTGAGGATAGGATAGGATTGCGGAAAGGGTAGGATGGAGTATAGGATAGGATTGAGGATAGGAAAGGGTTGAGTTCTAGTATAGGATAGAGGATAGGATAGAGGATAGGATAGAGGATTGGATAGGATAGAGGATATTATAGGATAGAGGATAGGATCGGATAGAGGATAGGATAGGGGATTGGCTAGTATAGAGGACAGGATAGGATAAAGGATAGGATAGGGTAGAGGATAGGATAGAGACTAGGATAGGATTGAGGATAGGATCGGATAGAGGGTAGGATAGGGTAGAGGGTAGGATAGGATGGGATAGAGGATAGGATAGGGTAGAGGATAGGATAGGATAGAGGATAGGATAGGGTAGAGGGTAAGGATAGGATGGGATAGAGGATAGGATAGGGTAGAGGATAGGATAGGATAGAGGATAGGATAGGGTAGAGGATAGGATAGAGAATAGGATAGGATAGAGGATACGATAGGATAGAGGATAGGATCGGATAGTGGATAGGATAGGGGATTGGATAGGATAGAGGATAGGATAGGGTAGAGGATAGGATAGGATAGAGGATAGGATAGGATAGAGGATAGGATAGAGTAGAGTATAGGATACAGAATAGGATAGGATAGGATAGAGAATAGTATATGATAGATGATATTATAGGATAGAGGATAGGATAGGGTAGAGGATAGGATAGAGAATAGGATAGGATATAGGATAGGATAGGATAGAGGATACGATCGGATAGAGGATAGGATACGATAGAGGATAGGATCGTATAGAGGATAGGATCGTATAGAGGATAGGATTGGTGATTGGATAGGATAGAGTATAGGATAGGATTGAGGATAGGATAGTATAGTGGATAGGATAGGATAGAGCAGACGATAGAGGATAGGATAGAGAATAGGATAGGATAGAGAATAGTATGGGACAGATGATATTGTAGGATAGAGTATAGGATCGTATAGAGGATAGGATAGGTGATTGGATAGGATAGAGGATAGGATAGGGTAGAGGATAGGATAGAGAATAGGATAGGATAGAGGATAGGATAGGATAGAGGATAGGATCGGATAGAGGATAGGATCGGATAGAGGATAGGATAGGATAGAGGATAGGATCGTATAGAGGATTGGACAGGTGATTGGATAGGATAGAGGATAGGATAGAGACTAGGATAGGATTGAGGATAGGATCGGATAGAGGGTAGGATAGGGGATTGGATAGGGTAGAGGATAGGATAGGATAGAGGATAGGATAGGGGATTGGATAGGATAGAGGATAGGATAGGATAGAGGATAGGATAGGGTAGAGGATAGGATAGAGTAGAGTATAGGATACAGAATAGGATAGGATAGGATAGAGAATAGTATATGATAGATGATATTATAGGATAGAGGATAGGATAGGGTAGAGGATAGGATAGAGAATAGGATAGGATATAGGATAGGATAGGATAGAGGATACGATCGGATAGAGGATAGGATACGATAGAGGATAGGATCGTATAGAGGATAGGATCGTATAGAGGATAGGATTGGTGATTGGATAGGATAGAGTATAGGATAGGATTGAGGATAGGATAGTATAGTGGATAGGATAGGATAGAGCAGACGATAGAGGATAGGATAGAGAATAGGATAGGATAGAGAATAGTATGGGACAGATGATATTGTAGGATAGAGTATAGGATCGTATAGAGGATAGGATAGGTGATTGGATAGGATAGAGGATAGGATAGGGTAGAGGATAGGATAGAGAATAGGATAGGATAGAGGATAGGATAGGATAGAGGATAGGATCGGATAGAGGATAGGATCGGATAGAGGATAGGATAGGATAGAGGATAGGATCGTATAGAGGATTGGACAGGTGATTGGATAGGATAGAGGATAGGATAGAGACTAGGATAGGATTGAGGATAGGATCGGATAGAGGGTAGGATAGGGGATTGGATAGGGTAGAGGATAGGATAGGATAGAGGATAGGATAGGGTAGAGGATAGGATAGAGAATAGGATAGGATAGAGGATAGGATAGGATAGAGGATAGGATCGGATAGTGGATAGGATAGGGGATTGGATAGGATAGAGGATAGGATAGGGTAGAGGATAGGATAGGATAGAGGATAGGATAGGATAGAGGATAGGATAGTGTAGAGTATAGGATACAGAATAGGATAGGATAGGATAGAGAATAGTATATGATAGATGATATTATAGGATAGAGGATAGGATAGGGTAGAGGATAGGATAGAGAATAGGATAGGATATAGGATAGGATAGGACAGAGGATACGATCGGGTAGAGGATAGGATACGATAGAGGATAGGATCGTATAGAGGATAGGATAGGTGATTGGATAGGATAGAGTATAGGATAGGGTAGAGGATAGGATAGAGAATAGGATAGGATAGAGGATAGGATAGGATAGAGGATAGGATCGGATAGAGGATAGGATCGTATAGAGGATAGGATAGGTGATTGGATAGGATAGAGTATAGGATAGGGTAGAGGATAGGATAGAGAATAGGATAGGATAGAGGATAGGATAGGATAGAGGATAGGATCGGATAGAGGATAGGATCGGATAGAGGATAGGATAGGATAGAGGATAGGATCGTATAGAGGATTGGACAGGTGATTGGATAGGATAGAGGATAGGATAGGATTGAGGATAGGATAGGATAGAGGATAGGATCGGATAGAGGATAGGATAGAGAATAGGATAGTATAGAGGATAGGATAGGATAGAGGATTGGATCGGATAGAGGATTGTATAGGGGATTGGATAGGATAGAGGATAGGATAGGTGATTGGATTGGATAGATGATAGGATAGGATTGAGGATAGGATAGGATAGTGGATAGGATAGGATAGAGGATAGGATAGGGTAGAGTATAGGATACAGAATAGGATAGGATAGAGGATAAGATAGGATAGAGGATAGGATAGAGAATAGGATAGGATAGAGAATAGTATAGGATAGATGATATTATAGGATAGAGGATAGGATAGGATAGAGGAGACGATAGAGGATAGGATAGGGGATTGGATAGGATAGAGGATAGGATAGGATAGAGGATAGGATAGGGTAGAGGATAGGATAGAGAATAGGATAGGAAAGAGGATAGGATAGGATAGGGGATTGGATAGGAGTGAGGATAGGAGACGATAGAGGATAGTATAGTATAGAGGATAGGATAGGGTATAGAATAGTATAGGATAGATGATATTATAGGATAGAGGATAGGATCGGATAGAGGATAGGATAGGGGATAGGAAAGAGTATTGGATACGATAGAGGATATTACAGGATAGAGGATAGGATAGGATACAGGATAGGATAGAATAGAGGATAGGAGAGGATAGAGGACCGGATCGGATAGAGGATAGGATACGATAGAGGATAGTATAGGATAGAGGATAGGATAGGATAGAGAATAGTACATGATAGATGATATTATAGGATAGAGGATAGGATAGGGTAGAGGATAGGATAGAGAATAGGATAGGATTGAGGATAGGATAGTATAGAGGATAGGATACGATAGAGGATAGGATAGGGGATAGGAAAGAGTATTGGATACGATAGAGGATATTACAGGATAGAGGATAGGATAGGATACAGGATAGGATAGAATAGAGGGTAGGAGAGGATTGAGGATAGGATAGGATAGTGGATAGGATAGGATAGAACAGACAATAGAGGATAGGATAGAGAATAGGATAGGTTAGAGGATTGGATAGGATAGATGATATTATAGGATAGAGGATAGGATAGGATACAGGATAGGATAGGATTGAGGATAGGATAGGATAGAGGATGGAATAGGATAGAACTGACGATAGAGGATTGGATAGAGAATAGGAGAGGTTCGATGATAGTATAGGATAGAGGATAGGATAGAGGATACGATATTATAGAGGATAGGATAGGGTAGAGGATAGGATAGAGGATTGGATAGGATAGAGGATATTATAGGATAGAGGAAAGGATAGGATAGATGATAGGATAGGATACAGGATAGGATAGGGGATTGGATAGGATAGAGGATATGATAGGATAGAAGATAGGATAGGATAGAGCATAGGATAGGATAGAGATTAGGATAGTATAGAGGATAGAGGATAGGATCGGATAGAGGATAGGATAGGCGATTGGCTAGGGTAGAGGATAGGATAGGATAGAGGATATTATACGATAGAGGATTAGATAGGATAGAGGATACGATATTATAGAGGATAGGATAGGATAGAGGATAGGATCGGATAGAGGATATAATAGGGGATTGGATAGGATAGAGGATAGGATAGGATAAAGGATAGGATAGGGTAGAGGTTAGGATAGAGACTAGGATAGGAGAGAGGATAGGATCGGATAGAGGATAGGATACGATAGAGGATAGTATAGGATAGAGGACAGGATATGATAGAGAATAGTATAGGATAGAGGATAGGATAGGATAGAGGATACGATATTATAGAGGATAGGATCGGATAGAGGATAGGATAGGGGATTGGATAGGATAGAGGATAGGATAGGATAGAGGATAGGATAGAGTAGATGGTAGGATAGGATAGGATAGAGGATTGGATAGGGTAGAGGATAGGATAGGATTGAGGATAGGATAGGATAGAGGATAGGGTACAGGATTGGATAGGATAGAGGATAGTATAGGATACAGGATAAGTTAGGATAGAGAATAGTATAGGATAGATGATATTATAGGATAGAGGATAGGATAGGATAAAGGATAGGATCGGATAGGATAGAGGATAGGATAGGATAGTGGATAGGATAGGATAGAGGATAGGATACGGGATTGGATAGGATAGAGGATATGATAGGATACAAGATAGGATAGGGTAGAGGATAGGATAGGATAGAGGATAGGATTGGGGATTGGATAGTATAGAGGATAGGATAGGATAGATGATACTATACGATAGAGGATAGGATAGGATAAAGGATAGGATCGGATAGAGGATCGGATAGGATAGAGGATAGGATAGGATAGAGGATAGGATAGGATAGAGGATAGGATACGGGATTGGATAGGATAGAGGATATGATAGGATAGAAGATAGGATAGGGTAGAGGATAGGATAGGATAGAGGATAGGATAGGGGATTGGATAGTATAGAGGATAGGATAGGATAGAGGATAGGATAGGATAGAGGATCGGATACGATAGAGGATAGGATAGGATAGAGGATAGGATAGGATAGAGGTTAGGATACGGGATTGGATAGGATAGAGAGTATGATAGGATAGAAGATAGGATAGGGTAGAGGATAGGATAGGATAGGATAGAGGATAGGATAGGGTAGAGGATAGGATAGGATTGAGGATAGGATAGGATAGTGGATAGGATCGGATAGAGGATAGGATAGGGTAGATGATAGGATAGAGAATAGGATATGATAGAGGATAGGATAGGATAGAGGATAGGATCGGATATAGGATAGGATAGGCGATTGGATAGGGTAGAGGATAGGATAGGATAGAGGATATTATAGGATAGAGGATTGGATAGGATAGAGGATACGATATTATAGAGGATAGGATAGGATAGAGGATAGGATCGGATAGAGGATATAATAGGGGATTGGATAGGATAGAGGATAGGATAGGACACAGGATAGGATAGGATAGAGGATAGGATAGAGGATAGGATAGAGGATAGGATAGAGGATAGGATAGAGGATAGGATAGAGGATAGGATAGAGGATAGGATAGAAGATTGGATAGGATAGAGAATAGTATAGGATAGATGATACTATAGGATAGAGGATAGGATAGGATAAAGGATAGGATCGGATAGAGGATAGGATAGGGGATTTAATAGGATAGAGGATAGGATAGGATAGAGGATAGGATAGGATAGAGGATCGGATAGGATAGAGGATAGGATAGGATAGAGTATAGGATACAGAATAGGATAGGATAGAGGATAGGATAGGGTAAGGGATAGAATCGGATACAGGATAGGATACGATAGAGGATAGGATAGGATAGAGAATAGTATAGGATAGATGATATTATAGGATAGAGGATAGGATAGGGTAGAGGATAGGATCGGATAGAGGATAGGATAGGTGATTGGATAGGATAGAGGATAGGATAGGCTAGATGATAGGATAGAGAATAGGATAGGAAAGACGATAGGATAGGATAGAGGATAGGATAGGGTAGAGGATAGGATCGGATAGAGGATAGGATAGGTGATTGGATAGGATAGAGGATTGGATAGGGTAGATGATAGGATAGAGAATAGGACAGGATAGATGATATTATAGGATAGAGGATAGGATAGGATAGAGGATAGGATCGGATAGAGGATAGGATAGGTGATTGGATAGGATAGAGGATAGGAGACGATAGATGATATTATAGGATAGAGGATAGGATAGGATAGAGGATAGGATCGGATAGAGGATAGGATAGGTGATTGGATAGGATAGAGGGTAGGAGACGATAGAGGATGGTATAGGATAGAGGATAAGATAGGATAGAAAATAGTATAGGATATATGATATTATAGGATAGAGGATAGGATAGGATAGAGGATAGGAACGGATAGAGGATAGGATAGGGGATTGGATAGGATAGAGGATAGGATAGGATAGGGTATAGGATAGTGTAGAGGATAGGATAGAGAATAGTATAGGATAGTGGATAGGATAGGATAGAGGATAGGATAGGGTAGATGATAGGATAGAGAATAGGATAGGATATAGGATAGGATAGGATAGAGGATAGGATCGGATAGAGGATAGGATAGGGGATTGTATAGGATAGAGGATATGATAGGATAGAAGATAAGATAGGATAGAGGATAGGAGAGAATTGAGGATAGGATAGGATAGTGGATAGGATAGGATAGTGGATAGGATAGGATAGAACAGACGATAGAGGATAGGATAGAGAATAGGATAGGTTAGATGATAGTATAGGATAGAGGATAGGATAGGATAGAGGATATCCTAGGATAGAGGATAGGATAGGATAGAGGATAGGATAGAGGATAGGATAGGATAGAGGATAGGGTCGGATAGAGGATAGGATAAGGGATTGGATAGGATAGAGGATATGATAGGATCCAGGATAGGATAGGATAGAGCAGACCATAGAGGATATGATAGGATAGAGGATAGGATAGGATAGCGGATAGGATAGGACGGAGGATAGGATAGGGGATTGGGTAGTATAGAGGATACGATATTATAGAGGAAAGGATAGGGGATTGGATAGGATAGAGGATATGATAAGTTAGAAGATAGGATAGAGGATAGGATAGCATAGAGGATTGGATAGGGGATTGGATAGGAGAGAGGATAGGAGACGATAGAGGATAGTATAGGATAGAGGATTGGATAGGGTAGAGAATAGTATAGAATAGATGATATTATAAGATAGAGGATAGGATCGGATAGAGCATATTATAGGGGATTGGATAGGATAGAGGATAGGATAGGATAGAGGATAGGATCGGATAGAGGATAGGATAGGGGATTGGGTAGTATAGAGGATAGGATAGGATAGAGGATAGGATAGGGTAGAGGATAGGATCGGACAGAGGATAGGATAGAGGATTGGATAGGGTAGAGGATAGGATAGGATAGAGGATATTATAGGATAGAGGATTGGATAGGATAGAGGATACGATATTATAGAGGAAAGGATAGGGGATTGGATAGGATAGAGGATATGATAAGATAGAAGATAGGATAGAGGATAGGATAGCATAGAGGATTGGATAGGGGATTGGATAGGAGAGAGGATAGGAGACGATAGAGGATAGTATAGGATAGAGGATTGGATAGGGTAGAGAATAGTATAGAATAGATGATATTATAAGATAGAGGATAGGATCGGATAGAGCATATTATAGGGGATTGGATAGGATAGAGGATCGGATAGGATAGAGGATAGGATCGGATAGAGGATAGGATAGGGGATTGGGTAGTATAGAGGATAGGATAGGATAGAGGATAGGATAGGGTAGAGGATAGGATCGGACAGAGGATAGGATAGAGGATTGGATAGGGTAGAGGATAGGATAGGATAGAGGATATTATAGGATAGAGGATTGGATAGGATAGAGGATACGATATTATAGAGGATAGGATAGCATAGAGGATTGGATAGGGGATGGATAGGAGAGAGGATAGGAGACGATAGAGGATAGTATAGGATAGAGGATAGGATAGGGTAGAGAATAGTATAGAATAGATGATATTATAAGATAGAGGATAGGATCGGATAGAGGATATTATAGGGGATTGGATAGGATAGAGGATACGATAGGATAGAGGATAGGATAGGGAAGGGGATAGGATAGAGAATAGTATAGGATAGATGATATTATAGGATAGAGGATAGGATAGGGTAGAGGATAGGATCGGATAGAGGATAGGATAGTGGATTGGATAGGATAGAGGATAGGATAGGATAGGGGATAGGATAGGGTAGAGGATAGGATAGAGAATAGTATAGGATAGTGGATAGGATAGGATAGAGCATAGGATAGGGTAGAGGATAGGATAGAGAATGGGATAGGATAGAGGATAGGATAGGATAGAGGATAGGATACGATAGAGGATAGGATAGAGGATAGGATAGGATACGATAGAGGATAGGATAGAGGATAGGATAAAGGATTGGATAGGATAGAGGATACGATATTATAGAGGCTAGGATAGGATAGAGGATAGGATCGGATAGAGGATAGGATAGGGGATTGGATAGGATAGAGGATAGGATAGGCTAGATGATAGGATAGAGAATAGGATAGGAAAGACGATAGGATAGGATAGAGGATGGGATAGGGTAGAGGATAGGATCGGATAGAGGATAGGATAGGTGATTGGATAGGATAGAGGATTGGATAGGGTAGATGATAGGATAGAGAATAGGACAGGATAGATGATATTATAGGATAGAGGATAGGATAGGATAGAGGATAGGATCGGATAGAGGATAGGATAGGTGATTGGATAGGATAGAGGATAGGAGACGATAGATGATATTATAGGATAGAGGATAGGATCGGATAGAGGATAGGATAGGTGATTGGATAGGATAGAGGGTAGGAGACGATAGAGGATAGTATAGGATAGAGGATAAGATAGGATAGAAAATAGTATAGGATAGATGATATTATAGGATAGAGGATAGGATAGGATAGAGGATAGGAACGGATAGAGGATAGGATAGGGGATTGGATAGGATAGAGGATAGGATAGGATAGGGTATAGGATAGTGTAGAGGATAGGATAGAGAATAGTATAGGATAGTGGATAGGATAGGATAGAGGATAGGATAGGGTAGATGATAGGATACAGAATAGGATAGGATATAGGATAGGATAGGATAGAGGATAGGATCGGATAGAGGATAGGATAGGGGATTGTATAGGATAGCGGATATGATAGGATAGAAGATAAGATAGGATAGATGATAGGAGAGGATTGAGGATAGGATAGGATAGTGGATAGGATAGGATAGTGGATAGGATAGGATAGAACAGACGATAGAGGATAGGATAGAGAATAGGATAGGTTAGATGATAGTATAGGATAGAGGATAGGATAGGATAGAGGATAGGATAGAGGATAGGATAGGTTAGAGAATAGTATAGGATAGAAAATAGTATAGGATAGATGATATTATAGGATAGAGGATAGGATAGGATAGAGGATAGGAACGGATAGAGGATAGGATAGGGGATTGGATAGGATAGAGGATAGGATAGGATAGGGTATAGGATAGGGTAGAGGATAGGATAGGATAGAGGATAGGATCGGATAGAGGATAGGATACGATAGAGGATAGGATAGGGTAGAGTATAGGATACAGAATAGGATAGGATAGAGGATAGGATAGGATAAAGGATATGATAGCATAGAGGATAGGATAGTATAGAGGAGAGGATCGTTTAGAGGATAGGATACGATAGAGGATAGGATAGAGGATAGGATCGAGGATTGGATAGGATAAAGCATAGGATACGATAGAGGATAGGATAGGGTAGAGTATAGGATACAGACTAGGATAGGATAGAGGATAGGATAGGATGAAGGATAGGATCGGATAGAGGATAAGATAGCATAGAGGATAGGATCGTATAGAGGATAGGATAGGGGATTGGGTAGTATAGAAGGGAGGATAGGATAGAGGATAGGATATAGTAGAGGATAGGATAGAGAATAGTATACGATAGAGGATAGGACAGGATAAAGGATAGGATAGGGGATTGGATAGGATAGAGGATAGGATAGGATAGAGGATAGGATAGGATAGAGGATAGGATAGGGTAGAGGATAGGATAAAGAATAGGATAGGATAGAGGATAGGATAGGATAGAGGATAGGTTCGGATAGAGGATAGGATACGATAGAGGATAGGATAGGGTAGAGTGTAGGATACAGAATTGGATAGGATAGAGGATAGGATAGGATAGAGGATAGGATAGAGGATTGGATAGGATAGAGGATAGGATAGGATAGAGGATAGGATAGGGTAGATTATAGGATAGGATAGAGGATAGGATAGAGGATTGGATAGGATAGAGGATAGGATAGGATAGAGGATAGGATAGGGTAGAGTATAGGATACATAATAGGATAGGATTGAGGATAGGATAGGATAGAGTATAGGATCGGATAGAGGATAGGATAGGGGATTGGATAGGATAGAGGATAGGATAGGATAGAGGATAGGATAGGGTAGAGGATAGGATAGGATAAAGAATTGGATAGGATACAGGATAGGATAGGATAGAGGATAGGATCGGATAGAGGATAGGATACGATAGATGATAGTATATCATAGAGGATAGGATAGGATAGAGAATAGTATAGGACAGATGATATTAAAAGATAGAGGATAGGATAGGATAGAGGATAGGATAGGTGATTGGATAGGATAGAGGACAGGATAGGGTAGAGGATAGGATAGAGGATAGGATAGAGGATAGGATAGGGGATTGGATAGTATAGAGGATAGGATAGGATAGAGGATAGGATAGGATAGAGGATAGGATAATATAGAGGATCGGATAGGATAGAGGATAGTATCGTATAGAGGATGGTATAGGTGATTGGATAGGATAGAGGATAGGATAGGGTAGATGATAGGATAGAGAATAGGACAGGATAGAGGATAGGATAGGATAGAGGATAGGATCGGCTAGAGGATAGGATAGGGGATTGGATAGTATAGAGGATAGGATAGGATAGAGAATAGTATAGGATAGATGATATTATAGGATAGAGGATAGTTTAGGATAGAGGATAGGATCATATAGAGGATGGTATAGGTGATTGGATAGGATAGAGGATAGGCTAGGGTAGATGATAGGATAGAGAATAGGACAGGATAGAGGATAGGATAGGATACAGGATAGGATCGGATAGAGGATAGGATAGGGGATTGGATAGTATAGAGGATAGGATAGGATAGAGAATAGTATAGGATAGATGATATTATAGGATAGAGGATACGATAGGATAGAGGATAGGATCGTATAGAGGAAGGTATACGTGATTGGAAAGGATAGAGGATAGGATAGGGTAGATGATAGGATAGAGAATAGGACAGGATAGAGGATAGGATAGGATAGAGGATGGGATCGGATAGAGGATAGGATAGGGGATTGGATAGGATAGAGGATAGGATAGAGGAGAGGATAGAGGATAGGATAGAGGATAGGATAGAAGATTGGATAGGATAGAGGATAGGATAGAAGATTGGATAGGATAGAGGATAGGATAGGATAGCGGATAGGGTAGGATGGAGTATAGGATAGGGTTGAGGATAGGATAGTGTTGAGTTCTAGGATAGGATAGAGGATAGGATAGAGGATAGGATAGGATAGAGGATAGGATAGGATAGAGGATAGGATAGGATAGAGGAAAGGATAGGGGATTTAATAGGATAGAGGATATGATAAGATAGAAGATAGGATATAGGATACGATATTATAGAGGATAGGATAGCATAGAGGATTGGATAGGGGATTGGATAGGAGAGAGGATAGGAGACGATAGAGGATAGTATAGGATAGAGGATAGGATAGGGTAGAGAATAGTATAGAATAGATGATATTATAAGATAGAGGATAGGATCGGATAGAGAATATTATAGGGGATTGGATAGGATAGAGGATACGATAGGATAGAGGATAGGATAGGGAAGGGGATATGATAGAGAATAGGATAGGATAGAGGATAGGATAGGATAGAGGATAGGATAGGATAGAGGATAGGATCGGATAGAGGATAGGATAGAGGATAGGATAGAGGTTGGATAGGATAGAGGAAATTATAGGATAGAGGATAGGATAGGATAGAGGATAGGATCGGATAGTGGATAGGATAGGGGATTGGGTAGTATAGAGGATAGGATAGGATAGAGGATAGGATAGGGTAGAGGATAGGACAGGATAGAGAATCGTATAGGATATATGATATTATAGGATAGAGGATAGGAGAGGATAAAGGATAGGATCGGATACAGGATAGGATAGCGGATTGGATAGGATAGAGGATAGGATAGGATAGAGGATAGGATAGGGTAGATGATAGGATAGAGAATAGGATAGGATAGAGGATAGGATAGGGTAGAGGATAGGATCGGATAAAGGATAGGATAGGGGATTGGATAGGATAGTGGATAGGATAGGATAGAGCAGACGATAGAGGATAGGATAGAGAATATGATAGGATAGATGATAGTATAGGATGGAGGATAGGATAGGGTAGAGGATAGGATAGATGATAGTATAGGATGGAGGATAGGATAGGGTAGAGGATAGGATAGAGAATAGGATAGGATAGAGGATAGGATAGGGTAGAGGATAGGATCGGATAAAGGATAGGATGGGGGATTGGATAGGATAGAGGATAGGATAGGATATAGGATAGGATAGGGTAGAGGATAGGATAGGATAGAGGATAGGATAGGATAGAGGATAGGATAGGGTAGAGGATAGGATCGGATAGAGGATAGGTTAGGGGATTGGATAGGATAGAGGATAGGATAGGATAGAGGATAGGATAGGGTAGAGGATAGGATAGTATAGAGGATAGGATCGGATAGAGGATAGGATACGATAGAGGATAGGATAGAGGATTGGATAGGATAGAGGATAGGATAGGATAGAGGATAGGATAGGGTAGAGGATAGGATAAAGAATAGGATAGGATAGAGGATAGGATAGGATAGAGGATAGGTTCGGATAGAGGATAGGATACGATAGAGGATAGGATAGGGTAGAGTGTAGGATACAGAATAGGATAGGATAGAGGATATGATAGGATAGAGGATAGGATAGAGGATTGGATAGGATAGAGGATAGGATAGGATAGAAGATAGGATAGGGTAGAGTATAGGATAGGATAGAGGATAGGATAGAGGATTGGATAGGATAGATTATAGGATAGGATAGAGGATAGGATAGGGTAGAGTATAGGATACATAATAGGATAGGATTGAGGATAGGATAGGATAGAGTATAGGATCGGATAGAGGATAGGATAGGGGATTGGATAGGGTAGAGTATAGGATAGGATAGAGGATAGGATAGAATAGAGGATAGGATAGGGTACAATATAGGATACAGAATAGGATAGGATAGAGGATAGGATACTATAGAGGATAGGATCGGATAGAGAATAGTATAGGATAGATGATATTATAGGATAGAGGATAGGATAGGGTAGAGGATAGGAACGGATAGATGATAGGATAGGGGATTGGATAGAATAGTGGATAGGATAGGATAGAGGATAGGATACGATGGAGGATAGTATAGGATAGAGGATAGGATAGGATAGAAAATAGTATTGGATAGATGATATTATAGGATAGAGGATATTATAGGATAGTGGATAGGATAGGATAGAGGATAGGATCGGATAGAGGATAGGATAGTGGATTGGGTAGTATAGAGGAGAGAATAGGATAGAGGATAGGATAGGGTAGAGGATAGGATGGGATTGAGGATAGGATAGGATAGTGGATAGGATAGGATAGAATATAGGATACAGAATAGGATAGGATAGGATAGAGAATAGTATAGGATAGATGATATTATAGGATAGAGGATAGGATAGGATAGAGAATAGTATAGAATAGATGATATTATAGGATAGAGGATAGGATAGGATAGAGGATAGGATAGAGGATAGGATAGCGGATTGGATAGGATAGAGGATAGGATAGGATAGAGGATAGGATAGGGTAGAGGAAAGGATAGGATAGAGGATAGGATAGGATAGAGGATAGGATGGGGATGGCTCTTTTGCGCACAGACGATTGCGCACGACGGCATGGCACACGGTTCTTTTGGATACGGTATTATTGGACACACGGTTCTTTTGGACACAGTAACATTGGACACAGTGGGTTAGGGTTAGGGTTAGGGTTAGGAAAGAGGAAAACCCACTGTGTCCAAGGTTACTGTGTCCAAAAGAACCCTGTGTCCAATAATACCGTGTCCAAAAGGACCGTGTGCCATGTCGTCGTGCGCAATCGTCTGTGCGCAAAAGATGGCCTCTCGGATAGGATAGGGTAGAGTATAGGATAGAGAATTTGGATAGGATTGAGGATAGGATAGGATAGAGCAAACGATAGAGGATAGGATAGAGAATATGATAGGATAGATGAGAGTATAGGATGGAGGATAGGATAGAGAATAGGATAGGATAGAGGATAGGATAGAGTATAGGATCGGATAGAGGATAGGATAGGGGATTGGATAGGATAGAGGATAGGATAGGATAGAGGATAGGATAATATAGAGGATCGGATAGGATAGAGGATAGGATAGGATAGGATAGATGATAGTATAGGATAGAGAATAGGATACGATAGATGATAGTATAGGATGGAGGATAGGATAGGGTAGAGGATAGGATAGAGAATAGGATAGGATAGAGGATAGGATAGGATAGAGGATAGGATAGGATAGAGGATCGGACAGAATAGAGGATGGGCTAGGGGATTGGATAGGATAGAGGACATGATACGATAGGACATGAGGATAGGATAGGGTAGAGGATAGGATAGGATAGAGGATAGGATAGGGTAGAGGATCGGATAGGATAGAGGATAGGATAGGGTAGAGGAAAGGATAGGATAGGATAGAGGATAGGATAGGGTTGAGGATAGGATAGGATTGAGGATAGGATAGGATAGTGGATAGCATAGGATAAATGATATTATAGGATACAGGATAGGATAGGGTAGAGGATAGGATAGAGAATAGGATAGGATGGAGGATAGGATAGGATAGAGGATAGGATCGGATAGAGGATAGGATAGGGTAGAGTATAGGATACAGAATAGGATAGGATAGAGGATAGGATAGGATAGAGGATAGGATCGGATAGAGGATAGGATACGATAGAGGATAGTATAGGATAGAGGATAGGATAGGATAGAGGATAGTATAGGATAAATGATATTATAGGATAGAGGATAGGAGAGGGTAGAGGATAGGATAGAGGATAGGATAGGATAGAGGATAGGATCGGATAGAGGATAGGATACGATAGAGGATAGTATAGGATAGAGGATAGGATAGGATAGAGGATAGTATAGGATAAATGATATTATAGGATAGAGGATAGGATAGGGTAGAGGATAGGATAGAGAATAGGATAGGATGGAGGATAGGATAGGATAGAGGATAGGATACGATAGAGGATAGTATAGGATAGACGATAGGATAGGATAGAGAATAGTATAGGATAGATGATATTATAGGATAGAGGATATTATAGGATAGAGGATAGGATAGGATAGAGGATAGGATCGGATAGAGGATAGGATAGGGGATTGGGTAGTATAGAGGAGAGGATAGGATAGAGGATAGGATAGGGTAGAGGATAGGATACGATAGAGGATAGGATAGGGTAGAGTATAGGATAGGATAGAGGATAGGATAGAATAGAGGATAGGATAGGGTACAATATAGGATACAGAATAGGATAGGATAGAGGATAGGATACTATAGAGGATAGGATCGGATAGAGAATAGTATAGGATAGATGATATTATAGGATAGAGGATAGGATAGGGTAGAGGATAGGAACGGATAGATGATAGGATAGGGGATTGGATAGAATAGAGGATAGGATAGGATAGAGGATAGGATAGGATAGGATAGATGATAGTATAGGATAGAGAATAGGATACGATAGATGATAGGATAGGATTGAGGATAGGATTTGATAGTGGATAGGATAGGGGATTGGATAGAATAGAGGATAGGATAGGATAGGATAGGATAGATGATAGTATAGGATAGAGAATAGGATACGATAGATGATAGTATAGAATGGAGGATAGGATAGGGTACAGGATAGGATAGAGAATAGGATAGGATAGAGGATAGGATAGGATAGATGATAGGATCGGATAGAGGATAGGATAGGTGATTGGATAGGATAGAGGATAGGATAGGATAGAGGATAGGATAGGGTAGAGTATAGGATAGGATAGAGGATAGGATAGAATAGAGGATAGGATAGGGTACAATATAGGATACAGAATAGGATAGGATAGAGGATAGGATACTATAGAGGATAGGATCGGATAGAGAATAGTATAGGATAGATGATATTATAGGATAGAGGATAGGATAGGGTAGAGGATAGGAACGGATAAATGATAGGATAGGGGATTGGATAGAATAGAGGATAGGATAGGATAGAGGATAGGATACGATGGAGGATAGTATAGGATTGAGGATAGGATAGGATAGAGAATAGTATTGGATAGATGATATTATAGGATAGAGGATATTATAGGATAGTGGATAGGATAGGATAGAGGATAGGATATGATAGAGGATAGGATAGGATAGGATGAAGGATAGGATAGGATAGAGTGTAGAATAGGATAGAGGATTGGATAGGATAGAGGATAGGACACGATAGAGGATAGGATAGGATAGGATAGAGGATAGGGTGGGATAGAGGATAGGATAGAAGATAGAGGATAGGATTGAGGATAGGATAGAGGATTGGATAGGACAGGGGGTATTATAGGATAGAGGGTAGGATAGGATAGCGGATAGGATAGGATATAGGATTGGATAGGATAGAGGATAGGATAGGATGGGATAGAGAATAGGATAGGGGATTGGATAGGATAGAGGATAGGAGACGATAGAGGATAGGATAGGTGATTGGATAGGATAGAGGATAGGATAGGACAGAGGATAGGATAGGATAGAGGATAGGATAGGATAGAGGATAGGATAGAGGATAGGATAGAGGTTAGGATAGAGGATAGGATAGAGGATAGGATAGAGGATAGGATAGAGGATAGGATAGAGGATATTATAGGATAGAGGATAGGATACGATAGAGGATAGGAT
Source organism: Halictus rubicundus (assembly GCF_050948215.1). Taxonomy (NCBI): domain Eukaryota; kingdom Metazoa; phylum Arthropoda; class Insecta; order Hymenoptera; family Halictidae; genus Halictus; species Halictus rubicundus. Next base: position 454,634 of record NW_027488689.1, read on the forward strand.
AGGACAGAGGATAGGATAGGATAGAGAATAGGATAGGATAGGGGGTATTATAGCATAGAGGGTAGGATAGGATAGCGGATAGGATAGGATATAGGATTGGATAGGATAGAGGATAGGATACGATAGAGGACAGGATAGCATAGAGGATAGGATAGAGGATAGGATAGAGGATTGGATCGGATAGAGGATTGTATAGGATAGAGGATATTATAGGATAGAGGATAGGATAGGATAGAGGATACGATGGGATAGAGGATAGGATACAGGATCGAGGATAGGATTGAGGATAGGATAGAGGATTGGATAGGATAGGGGGTATTAGAGGATAGAGGGTAGGATAGTATAGCGGATAGGATATGATATAGGATTGGATAGGATAGAGGATAGGATACGATAGAGAATATAATAGGATAGGATAGAGGATTGGATCGCATAGAGGATTGTATAGGATAGACGATATTATAGGATAGAGGATAGGATATGATAGAGGATAGGATAGGATGGAGTATAGGATAGGATTGAGGATAGGATAGGGTTGAGCATAACATAGGATAGAGGATAGGATAGGATAGAGGATAGGATAGGATGGAGTATAGGATAGGATTGAGGATAGGATAGGGTTGAGCATAACATAGGATATAGGATAGGATAGGATATAGGATAGGATAGGACAGAGGATAGGATAGTATAGAGAATAGGATAATATAGGATAGAGAATAGGGTAGGGGATTGGATAGGATAGAGGATAGGAGACGATAGAGGATAGGATAGGTGATTGGATAGGATAGAGGACTGGAGACGATAGAGGATAGGATAGGATAGAGGATAGGAAAGGACAGAGGATAGGATAGTATAGAGGATAGGATAGGATTGAGGATAGGATGGGATAGAGGATAGGATGGGGTAGAGGATAGGATAGAGGATAGAGGATAGGATAGAGGATAGGATAAAGAATTGGATAGGATAGGGGGTATTATAGGATAGAGGGTAGGATAGGATAGTGGATAGGATAGGATATAGGATTGGATAGGATAGAGGATAGGATACGATAGAGGATAGGATAGGATTGAGGATTGGATAGGGTTGAGCATAACATAGGATAGAGGATAGGATAGGATAGAGGATAGGATAGGATAGAGTATAGGATAGGATAGAGGATAGGATGGGATAGAGGATAGGATAGGATAGAGGATAGGATAGGATAGAATAGAGGATTGGATCGGATAGAGGATTGTATAGGATAGAGGATATTATAGGATAGAGGATAGGATATGATAGAGGATAGAATAGGACAGAGGATAGGATAGTATAGAGAATAGGATAGGATAGGATAGAGAATAGGGTAGGGGATTGGATAGGATAGAGGATAGGAGACGATAGAGGATAGGATAGGTGATTGGATAGGATAGAGGACTGGAGACGACAGAGGATAGGATAGGATATAGGATAGGATAGGACAGAGGATAGGATAGTATAGAGAATAGGATAGGATAGAGGTTAGGATAGGATTGAGGATAGGATAGGACAGAGGATAGGATAGTATAGAGAATAGGATAGGATATTATAGAGAATAGGGTAGGGGATTAGATAGGATAGAGGATAGGAGACGATAGAGGATAGGATAGGTGATTGGATAGGATAGAGGACTGGAGACGATAGAGGATAGGATAGGATAGAGGATAGGATAGGTCAGAGGATAGGATAGTATATAGGATAGGATAGGATAGAGGATAGGATAGGATAGAGGATAGGATGGGATAGAGGATAGGATAGAGGATGGAGGATAGGATAGAGGATAGGATAGAGGATTGGATAGGATAGCGGATAGGATAGGATATAGGATTGGATAGGATAGAGGACAGGATACGATACAGGACAGGATAGCATAGAGGATAGGATAGAGGATAGGATAGAGGATTGGATCGGATAGAGGATTGTATAGGATAGAGGATATTATAGGATAGAGGATAGGATAGGATTGAGGATAGGATGGGATAGAGGTTAGGATAGAGGATAGAGGATAGGATTGAGGATAGGATAGAGGATTGGATAGGATAGGGGGTATTAGAGGATAGAGGGTAAGATAGTATAGCGGATAGGATAGGATATAGGATTGGATAGGATAGAGGATAGGATACGATAGAGGATAGGATAGGATAGGATAGAGGATTGTATAGGATAGAGGATATTATAGGATAGGGGAAAGGATATGATAGAGGATAGGATAGGATGGAGTATAGGATAGGATTGAGGATAGGATAGGGTTGAGCATAACATAGGATAGGATAGAGAATAGGGTAGGGGATTGGATAGGATAGAGGATAGGAGACGATAGAGGATAGGATAGGATAGAGGATAGGATAGGATGGAGGATAGGATAGGATAGAGGATACGATAGGATAGAGGATAGGATAGAGGATAGAGGATAGGATAGAGGATAGGATAGGATGGGATAGAGAATAGGATAGGGGATTGGATAGGATAGAGGATAGGAGACGATAGAGGATAGGATAGGTGATTGGATAGGATAGAGGACAGGAGACGATAGAGGATAGGATATGATAGAGGAGGGGATAGGATAGAGGATAGGATAGAGGATTGGATCGGATAGAGGATTGTATAGGAAAGAGGATATTATAGGATAGAGGATAGGATATGATAGAGGATAGGATAGGATAGGATAAAGGATAGGATAGGATAGAGTGTAGAATAGGATAGAGGATTGGATAGGATAGAGGATAGGACACGATAGAGGATAGGATAGGATATGATACAGGATAGGATAGGATAGAGGACAGGATAGAGAATAGGATAGGCTAGAGGATAGTATAGAGGATGGGGGACGATAGAGGATAGGATAGGGGATTGGATATGATAGAGGATAGGATAGGATAGAGAATAGGATAAGATAGTGAATAGGATAGGATTGATGATATTATTGGATAGAGGGTACAATATGATAGAGGATACGATATTATAGAGGATAGGATAGGATAGAGGATAGGATAGGATAGAGGATAGAATAGGATAGGATAGAGGATAGGATAGGATAGAGGATAGGATAGGATTGAGGATAGGATAGGATAGAGGATAGGATAGGATAGAGGATAGGATAGGATAGACGATAGGATAGGATAGAGGATAGGATAGGATAGAGGATAGGATAGGATAGAGGATAGGATAAGATAGAGGAAACGATATTATAGAGGATAGGATAGGATAGTCGATCGGATAGGAGAGAGGATTGGATAGGATAGAGGATATGATATGATATAGGATAGGATATGATACAGGATAGGATAGGATAGAGGATAGGATAGGATAGAGGATAGGATGGGATAGAGGATAGGATAGGATAGAGGATAGGATAGGATAGGATAGAGGATAGGATAGGATAGAGGATAGGATAGGATAGAGGATAGAATAGGATAGAGGATAGGATAGAATAGAGGTTAGGATAGGATAGAGGATAGGATAGGATAGAGGATAGGATAGGATAGAGGATAGAGGATAGGATAGGATAGACGAAAGGATGGGATAGTGAATATAATAGATTAGATGATATTATTGGATAGAGGATACAATATCATAGAGGATAGGATAGGGGATTGGATCGGATAGAGGATAGGAGACGATAGACGATAGGGTAATATAGATGATATTATAGGAAAGAGGATAGGATATAATAGAGGATACGATATTATACAGGATAGGATAGCAAAGAGGATCGGATAGGATAGGATAGAGGATAGGATAGGGGATTGGATAGGATAGAGGATAGGAGACGATAGAGGATAGGATAGGGAATTGGATAGCATAGAGGATAGGATAGGATAGAGGATAGGATAGGATAGAGGATAGGATAGGATAGAGGATAGGATAGGATAGAGGATAGGATAGGATAGAGGATAGGATAGGATAGAGGATAGGATAGAATAGAGGATATGATAGGATAGAGGATAGGATAGGATAGAGGATAGGATAGGATAGAGGATAGAGGATAGGATAGGATAGACGAAAGGATGGGATAGTGAATATAATAGATTAGATGATATTATTGGATAGAGGATACAATATCATAGAGGATAGGATAGGGGATTGGATCGGATAGAGGATAGGAGACGATAGACGATAGGGTAGTATAGATGATATTATAGGAAAGAGGATAGGATATGATAGAGGATACGATATTATAGAGGATAGGATAGCATAGAGGATAGGATAGGATAGACGATAGGATAGGATAGAGGATAGGATAGGATAGAGGATAGGATAGGATAGAGGATAGGATAAGATAGAGGAAACGATATTATAGAGGATAGGATAGGATAGTCGATCGGATAGGAGAGAGGATTGGATAGGATAGAGGATATGATATGATATAGGATAGGATAGGATAGAGAATAGGATAAGATAGTGAATAGGATAGGATTGATGATATTATTGGATAGAGGGTACAATATGATAGAGGATACGATATTATAGAGGATAGGATAGGATAGAGGATAGGATAGGATAGAGGATAGAATAGGATAGGATAGAGGATAGGATAGGATAGAGGATAGGATAGGATTGAGGATAGGATAGGATAGAGGATAGGATAGGATAGAGGATAGGATAGGATAGACGATAGGATAGGATAGAGGATAGGATAGGATAGAGGATAGGATAGGATAGAGGATAGGATAAGATAGAGGAAACGATATTATAGAGGATAGGATAGGATAGTCGATCGGATAGGAGAGAGGATTGGATAGGATAGAGGATATGATATGATATAGGATAGGATATGATACAGGATAGGATAGGATAGAGGATAGGATAGGATAGAGGATAGGATGGGATAGAGGATAGGATAGGATAGAGGATAGGATAGGATAGGATAGAGGATAGGATAGGATAGAGGATAGGATAGGATAGAGGATAGAATAGGATAGAGGATAGGATAGAATAGAGGTTAGGATAGGAAAGAGGATAGGATAGGATAGAGGATAGGATAGGATAGAGGATAGAGGATAGGATAGGATAGACGAAAGGATGGGATAGTGAATATAATAGATTAGATGATATTATTGGATAGAGGATACAATATCATAGAGGATAGGATAGGGGATTGGATCGGATAGAGGATAGGAGACGATAGACGATAGGGTAATATAGATGATATTATAGGAAAGAGGATAGGATATAATAGAGGATACGATATTATACAGGATAGGATAGCAAAGAGGATCGGATAGGATAGGATAGAGGATAGGATAGGGGATTGGATAGGATAGAGGATAGGAGACGATAGAGGATAGGATAGGGAATTGGATAGCATAGAGGATAGGATAGGATAGAGGATAGGATAGGATAGAGGATAGGATAGGATAGAGGATAGGATAGGATAGAGGATAGGATAGGATAGAGGATAGGATAGGATAGAGGATAGGATAGAATAGAGGATATGATAGGATAGAGGATAGGATAGGATAGAGGATAGGATAGGATAGAGGATAGAGGATAGGATAGGATAGACGAAAGGATGGGATAGTGAATATAATAGATTAGATGATATTATTGGATAGAGGATACAATATCATAGAGGATAGGATAGGGGATTGGATCGGATAGAGGATAGGAGACGATAGACGATAGGGTAGTATAGATGATATTATAGGAAAGAGGATAGGATATGATAGAGGATACGATATTATAGAGGATAGGATAGCATAGAGGATCGGATAGGATAGGATAGAGGATAGGATAGGGGATTGGATAGGATAGAGGATAGGAGACGATAGAGGATAGGAGACGATAGAGGATAGGATAGGGAATTAGATAGTATAGAGGATAGGATAGGATAGAGGATAGGATAGGATAGAGGATAGGATAGGATAGAGGATAGGATAGGATAGAGGATAGGATAGGATAGAGGATAGGATAGGATAGAGGATAGGATAGGATAGAGGATAGGATAGGATAGAGGATAGGATAGGATAGAGGATAGGATAGGATAGAGGATAGGATAGGATAGAGGATAGGATAGGATAGAGGATAGGATAGGATAGAGGATAGGATAGGATAGGATAGAGGATAGGATAGGATAGAGGATAGGATAGGATAGAGGATAGGATAGGATAGAGGATAGGATAGGATAGAGGATAGGATAGGATAGAGGATAGGATAGGATAGAGGATAGGATAGGATAGAGGATAGGATAGGATAGAGGATAGGATAGGATAGAGGATAGGATAGGATAGAGGATAGGATAGGATAGAGGATAGGATAGGATAGGATAGATGATATTGTAGGATAGGATAGATGATATTGTAGGATAGAGGAAGGATAGGGCAGAGGATACGATATTGTAGAGAATAGGACAGCATAGCGGAAAGGGTAGGATAGAGGATAGGATCGGGGATTGGATAGGATACAGGACAGGAGACGATAGAGGATAGGATAGGATTGAGGGTAGGATAGATTAGGATAGAGGATAGGATAGGATAGAGGATAGGATAGGATAGAGGATAGGATAGGATAGAGGATAGGATAGGGTAGAGGATAGGATAGGATAGAGGATAGGATAGGATAGAGGATAGGATAGGATAGAGGATAGGATAGGATTGAGGTGTAGAGTGGAAGGGTCTTTTCAGGAAGTTAAATCGTGTAATTTAGAAAGATGCTTTATTAAATGTTCTCTGCCAAGTCTGAACGTGAACTGAACTCGCTTAACGGACAACTCAAAACGAAAACTAGTGTCGGCGGTTTTTCACTCTGACCTTATAGCTCGAGTCGTCGTCGATCAGTTATTGTGTCGAAAAACACGGGGCGACGACCGCGCGCCACAACATTGTCTGAGGAACGACAATCCTTCCTCGCGCAACGGACACACGCTTGTATACAAGGCAGCGCAAGGTGTTTCTTTTACAGTTCGGCCTATTCTGACACCATGACCGTCCTCGGTCAAAGTCGATTTCGCAGCGACTAACAGAGCAATAAACAAAAGAAACGATATACAAAGATATGATAAAATGGAATCACAAAAAAAAATAAAATTGTAACATAAAATGAGATAAAATTATTAGTCATCACGATTATTTGGCCAGAGTTTCATTTGGTCGGGCCCTACGACCGTCGAAAAGGGTATACGTGTTCGTTGAAACCCATCGATATCGCTGACTACGTATCGATCATAATCTAACACCTTAATTACTTCATATGGGCCTTTAAACTTAGGTATTAACTTTTTATTGCCTCCTGGCGTAACGTCGTGATTCCTAATCAATACATAATCTCCGACTCCATATTGAGTGCTCGGTTTGTGACGCCGATCATATAGTAATTTATTGCGATCTTGCATCTTATCAATAACGGCGCACGCATTGTTTCTTATCGCAACTAAATCTCTCGATTGATCAATATTATCGAGAAGAATTGGTCGTACGCTATCATTCACTTTACCTGCTTGGTCCACACCGAAAAGTAATTTGCTGGGAGTAGTTCCCGTTGATTGGCAAATTGTGTTGTTTATAGCGTATTCTACATTATCGAGAACGTAAGACCAATCCTTGGGTGCTTCGCATAATTTCGCTAACATTGGCGTTATTAATCTATTATATCTTTCAGCCTGTCCGTTGGCTCGAGGTGTTCCGACAGCTATTAGCACGTGGCTTATTCCTGCTTCATCAATAAATTCTTTTAAAATGTTCGACGTGAAACAGGATCCGCGATCGCTAATTATACGTTTGGGCTTGCTGTAACTTCGGAAATAATCGTTAAGATGTTTAATAACTTCCTCGGTCGTTGTGGACTTGCACGCGAACAATCTAATAAATTTTGTAAATGCATCGACAACTAATAGTATGAATTTATAACTACGCCCGCTTTTCTCAAACGGACCGCAATGATCTATATGTATCGTGTTAAATGGTACATTGTCTTTCGGAATATTGTTTAAAAGCCCTTCGCTTCGGCCTTCCAAGGGGGAAAACTCTATACACTTGAGACAATTCCGAATGTGCTGCTTAACTTTTTGTCGTATGTTCGGAAACCAGTATACCTGTGTAATGTGCTGGACCACTTTTCCGACACCTAAATGCCCCAAATCGTCGTGGGAGGCACGCAATACATTTGATTCTAATATCCGTGGCACATAAAATAATAACTTGTTTTTTCCTGCTTTCCGATATACTAAACCATTTCTAAGCTCGTAAACTTTGTCTTCGGTTATTTCCAAACGTTTCCGAATAGCCTGAATGGTCTCGTCTTGGCATTGTTTTAACGCTAGAACTTGCTCGAACGTGTTCCCCTCTAAAACTAATACATTATGACACCTGCTCAATGCATCTACGTGGTTCATTCTCTCGTTACGTCGATGTTCTATCTCGTAATCGTAATTTTCTAAAAATAAAGCCCATCGGTAAATACGTGGATTTACATTTTGTTTGCTCAGAGTTAATCGAAAACTGTCACAATCTGTAATTATTTTAAAATGTATTCCAGACAGATAGATATCAAATCTCTTAATTGCGTAAATGACGGATAAACATTCTAATTCAAAACTATGGTACTTTGATTCCGGGGTACTTGCACGCTTGCTGAAGTAAAATACTGGTCGAAAAGGTCCGTCTGTCTGTTTCTGAAGCAAGATAGCTCCAAATCCACTAGCACTGGCGTCGCAATGCAATTCTGTTACCAATTTCGGGTCATAAATTGCTAAGACAGGTTCCTCTGCTAATCGTTGTTTCAAAATTTCGAAAGCTTGATGTTCGTTCGGACCAAATCGAAATTCTGCGTTCATTTTTATTATATCGTAAAGAGGTTTCGCTAAAATTGAGAAATTTTTAATAAATCGACGGAAGTAACTGGCTAGGCAAACAAACCGATGTAGTTCTTTGGTATTCTTCGGAATAGGGTAATTCAGAACAGATTCTACGTTTTCTTTGCTAGGCCGTATTCCTGTCTCGTCTACCAAATAACCCAAATAGTTCACATGTGTGTACAAAAGGGAGCATTTATCCCAACGAAACTCTAATTGATATTGAGCAGCTAAACTAAAAACACTACGCAGAATATTTAAATGATCGTCTATTGTGGTTGTTGCGACCAATATGTCGTCAAAATACAATAATATTTTATGATCGTTTAATAATTCACGGAAAATGTTAGATAAATAACGTTGGAATACACGCGGTGCGTTTGTTAGGCCAAAAGGCATTTTCAAATATTCGTATTGACCGAGTGGCGTTACGAAGGAAGTATACTTCACGGATTCGTTAGCCATTTTAACGTGATGAAAGCCATTACGTAAATCGAGTTTAGAAAAATATTTTTTTCCTTTCAATTGGTCCAAATGATCATCAATGAGCGGGGTTGGGTAATTATCTCGAATTGTTATTGCATTCAATGCTCGATAGTCTACGCACAACCTCACGTCGCCTGTTTTCTTCCGTACTAACACAATTGGACTCGCGTACGGAGAGTTACTTGGTTGGATAATCTTATCTCTAAGCAAAGTGTCTAAAAGTTCCTTCAATTTTCCTTTATCGGCGAAGGAGAGTCTCCTGGGGCGAAAGCTAATAGGCTGCGTATTTTTTAACTCGATCGCCATCTCGAAACCGGTAGGAGTAATGCTGTTATTATCGCAAGAGTTTAGTGCTTCGAAAAATAAATTTTTAACAGCCTCGGTTAAGCCCGACATTTCGGGGTTTATATCTAAATTTTTTATTGGGTCCGTTGACCCATCGACGTACTGAATCTGTAAAATTTGTTTTTCGAAATCGTCGACACACTCTATTTGGAATTGTTGTCCTAGTGTTATTTTTAACGAAGGATTTAATATATAGTCTCGTCCCAAAATAACGGCGTAATACATAGTAGTATCCGGAACGATTAAAAATTTCATGAAAATATCTACATTATTTATACAAACAGTCGTTTCAAAAATGCCTTCAACGTTCAAAGGTGAACCATTGATCCCGCTAAACGAATCTGTACGTTGATAAGGTGACCGAAACGCTACGGGTATAAAACTAGACTTAATCAAACTGACGGGGGAACCTGAATCGATCATAGCAGATAGAGAATAATCACAAGTATTACCATCGTGAGTATGCAGCGAAAATTTAAATGGTACCATAAATGGAGTCTGCGTCGACGTTGGTTGTACCAGATTGACAGTCGTCGGCCTCGATGATCCCTGCCGTGACGCTCTGGGTAGAGAATCGTTGCTTTCTTGCCGGTTTTGTGGGCAGCTATCGACTTTGTGCGACCGGCTTCCACATTTGAAACACGATCCCCAATCACGCTTTGGCTGGCGGCAATCTCGTTGTAGGTGACCACTGGTATTGCAATTATAACATTTATCTTCACGACGAATTCCTTGAGACGTCGTTCCTGCCCTCTTCGTTATCGCAGGCCACTTCACTTCTTTCCTCTCTTGAATAAGTTTCGGATCCTCCAATGTCAGTTTCGAAAACGCTTTCAGCATTTGATCTGTTGTTTCGAAGCATTGCATCCTTGCCTGGTTCCGCAATTCGGTGTCAGATATACCATCGATAACAACGTCAATTAACTCTTCCTGGTCGATACTGACTTCTTCGGCTAGTGTCAGTTTATCGTGAAAATAATCGGCGAAAAATTCATTTTTCTTCCAAATACGTGCTTCTAATTTCCTTCTTAACGACAGTTTGTTCGGAAGGTGATCGAACAGTGATTGTAGCTTTTCAAAAATTCCCGAAACGGATAGCGATACGTTAGTTGATCGTGCTCGAAACCAGTTCAACGCCTTCCCTCTTAATCGTTGGTGGATCAACAGGCGCGTCGAATTTTCGTCTAATTCATACGTTTGCCTCAACAATTCTACTTGCCGCTTCCAATTGCCAAAATTGTCGCCATCACCCGAAAACTCATTCAGCAATTCGGCAATGTGGCGTATATTCACGGATCGTCCTGAAACATTACCGACTTCGGGTCGCGAAGGTTGGATCAAATCGCGTTCCAATCGCATCAATCGTATTTCACGTTCCAAAAGTTCTTTTTCCCGTCGGAGGAGTTCGAATTCGCGAACACTAACGGCATTGTTCTCTTGAACTGTTGCTTCCCCAATTAACAAAGATGTATTTTCCACTATATCGTCTCGTTCTGTTAAACCGTCTTCCCGCAATCCTTGGAGTTCTTCTACGTATTCTTGCAGGTGATCGTCACAATCTGGAATTTCGGTTTGTAGTCGTGTGAGCAGATCGTGCTTCGAACCTCCGCTTGCCAGATTTCTCGAACGTAGTAAGATTCTTAATTCCGAAACCGTGAAATCACTGATGGATTCTTTCAAAATTGGCAGTCTTGGCATTTTCGAAATATTCTCAATAACCAAAATAAGGCAAAGTCAAACAAAAGATGAAACACGCGAGAACACTGTTTCTTAAACAAAATTACCAAACGGATAAAAATTTCACAAAAGATTCTTTGTTCTAACCAGTCCAAAATATCCTGAAAATGACTATTGAAAACTTCCACTACTAACGAAATCAATACTAAACGGATAGCCCAAAATTTACGGACGCGCTAACTAAACTCGCGAACTGTTTCCAAAAAAAAAAGTTCAGTTATCCCACTTCTGATACTGTAGAGTGGAAGGGTGTTTTCAGGAAGTTAAATCGTGTAATTTAGAAAGATGCTTTATTAAATGTTCTCTGCCAAGTCTGAACGTGAACTGAACTCGCTTAACGGACAACTCAAAACGAAAACTAGTGTCGGCGGTTTTTCACTCTGACCTTATAGCTCGAGTCGTCGTCGATCAGTTATTGTGTCGAAAAACACGGGGCGACGACCGCGCGCCACAACATTGTCTGAGGAACGACAATCCTTCCTCGCGCAACGGACACACGCTTGTATACAAGGCAGCGCAAGGTGTTTCTTTTACAGTTGGTAGGATAGGATAGGATAGAGGATAGGATAGGATAGAGGATAGGATAGGATAGAGGATAGGATAGGATAGAGGATAGGATAGGATAGAGGTTAGGATAGGATAGGATAAAGGATAGGATAGGATAGAGGATGGGGACCGAGGGGATATGGGCTTAGTGGGGACCGAGGGGATATGGGCTTAGTAGTGGTGACTCGGATCCACTACTAGGTATGCCACAGTGGTGGCGGTCATATCCCTAAAATCCTCTACGCTCCACCTCCTCGTGGTGGTCCCTGGGAACACACATAGTTGTGTGTTGCTAACGGAGCGAGGGGTATTCCGCGGGAAGTAGTCCTAATGATGTGTGAGGCGATGCCGGCGGGATCTTCGGATCCTGGCAGGGCCTCCCTTGCCGGTAAGGCTCACACGGAGGGATGAAAAACCGCGGAATGGGTCCTGCGATAACGACCGGGGAGGTCGCCGCAGGGCCCTTGCCGTAAACCGGTGGTCATGTTTTACCGGAACGGTGGTCTTGCCTTAACCGGCCGGGCCGCGAGGATGATAACCTCTATAAAAAATCCCCAACCCTAAGCTTGGTGCGCGGTGAGAGGGTACGCCCTTGTTACAGGGCGTGGCTGGTGGGGTACATCAGCCACTAGCGCACCAACGTCTGGATACCTGGCGAACTCCAGCGGAAATTAGCCTTACCCGGGCAAGGAGGCTCTGCCCGGGCGGACGTGTTTTTTCCTGCCAATCTCGTGGGACCAGAAATGGAAACAAATAACGAAAAAAATCTCGATGTTGTGGGGGAGGCTGCCGATACGGCAGCAGCGACGGTGGGGGAAGAGACGGCAGCGGTCACTGCCGGGGAGGGGATGGCAGCGGTTACTGCCGGGGAGGACGCGGTCGTGGTCATCGCGGACGAGGACTCGGATGGGGATGAAACAATCATCTCCATCTCGAGCTCCGTCGGCTCGATCGTGACGCGCGGGGGCGCGGAGAAGCGGGGCGCGACATCTGGGGTCTCTGACCCCAAGCGTGCCCGGTTAGAGGGGGGGGGCAGCACACCCGCGGCGGGTCGGTGTCGCGGACGGACCCCGGGGAGGGCTCGTCGGGGACGCCCATCATGGATCTGGCCCTCGGCGGCCGCGCCGAGAGGAGTCAGAAGAGGAGGGTCGGTGACCTCATCGAGCTGGGTGGGAGGATGCCGACAGCGCAGCTAGTAGGGGAGGTGGAGGAGGCGATGTTGAGGGTGGAGAGAGTCTCCACCGTCTCAAAGGGCCTCAAGGGGGACCTGGCTAAAGACTTGCGGGATTGTTCTGCAGTCGCCAGGGCCCACTGCACCACCTTGATGCAGCGGTGCTTTACCGGGATGGCGTGGCAGGGGAGCCAGGAGGTGGCCCGTCTCCGCGAGCAGAACGCGGCCCTCGCGAAGGAGGCGGGTGACCTCCGGTCGAGGCTCCGGTCAATGGAGGCCGGGCGGCGGGCGAACACCGACAGCGGTCGCCGGGCGGGACATGCGCCAATAGGGGAAGCGCCCCCCGCCTCCTCGACAGCGGGGGTCCGTACGCGGGGGACGGAGGCGATGGGGTCGTCGGGGGAGGGAGTGGGAGTTTTGGACTCCGAAGCCCTGCTTCTCCGGGTCGGCGCGCTGATAACGGCCAGGAACCGGGAGCTAGAGGCCCGGATGGAGGAGCGGTTCCGGACGATTCTGGCCGGGTTGGCCCCGGCCCTCCGGGCGGAGGGTAAATCGGCGCGCGAGGCGACGCCGGTGGCTTCTCTGCCGGCGACGTCTGTCACCAAGGGGACTGGACCGGTGGTCGTGTCCAACGTGAGGGTGGTGCCCCCCGTTGTCATTCCGCCACCGGTCGTCCCGGCCTCGTGGATGGAGGTGACGAGCAAGGCGGCGAAGAGGGCCAAGAAGAAGATGGCCGCGGAGGAGGCTGCGGCGAGAGCAGTCGCGGCCGAGGCAGCTGCCGCCGCTTCACGGCTGCAGGCTGCGAGGGAGCCGAGGGCGGCGGGCGGCGCACGAGTGCAGGGCGGCGCGAGCGCGGCGAAGCCCGCCGCCGGGAGGGACGGTGGCCTGGGACGCACCCCCAGAACCGGAGCAGTGGCCATCACCATCCCCGAGAGCTGCAAGCTCACTTATTCGGAGGTGATGGCCACGGCAAAAGAGAGGGTGGACCTCAAGGCTATCGGGATCGAGTCGGGGGTGCTTCCCAGGCGGTCGAAAACCGGCGGGATCCTCCTGGAGGTCAGGGGCACGGGGTGCCAGGAGAAGGCACGGGCCCTCTCCGGGAGGATCGCCGAGGCGCTTGGGGGGACCGGGGTTAAGGTCTCCCAGGCGGTCAAGCGCGGCGAGGTGCGCGTGGCGGGCCTGGACGACTCGGTGTCGTCCGGGGACGTAGCGGTGGCGCTGGCGGCGGCGGGGGGTGTTCCGCGGCGGAATTCCGGGTCGGCGAGATCCGCAGACCCGCCTCGGAGCAGGCGCTGGGCTCCTGTTGGGCCCAGGGCCCCCTCGCGGCCGTCAAGAAAGTGGTGGCGGGAGGTCGGCTGGTCCTCGGCCCGAGTCGAGGCTCTGAGGGAGCGGCCCCTCCAATGCTTCCGTTGCTTGGAGACGGGGCACACGCGGGCGACATGCAAGAGCGCGGTCGACAGAGGCGCGATGTGCTACCGCTGCGGGGCGGCGGAGCACCGGGCTTCGGCCTGCAAGGCCGCCCCCAGGTGTCCGCTCTGCGCGGACCTGGGGAGACCATCGGGCCATAGATTCGGGGCCAAAGCGTGTGCCCCGGCTCCCAAGAGGGGCCGCGCGGCGACGAAAGAGAAGGGCGCGTCTGGGGCTGCATCCGCGCAGCGGCCGCAGACGGCGCCGGGGGCCCGGCCCTCCCACGGAGGGGACTCTGCAGAGCCCATGTTAGAGTAGGTACTTTTAATCCTACTCCGGTTCTGCAGGCGAACCTCAACCACTCGCGCGCGGCACAGGACCTGTTTGTCCAAGCCGTGCGCGAGTGGGGGGCTGGGCTGGCAGTTGCGGCGGAGCCGTACGCAATCCCCGAACACCCCTTCTGGGTGGGGGACGAGATCGGCTCCGTAGTAATAGTGGCGGGAAGCCGCCCCGGGTCCCCGTCGGTCTCCCTTCTGGAGCGGGGCGAGGGATTCGTGGCGGTGCAATGGGGGGACATCGCGGTTGTCGGGATCTACATCTCGCCGAGCTGTGGCCTCGATCAATTTCGGGGGTTCCTGGGTGGGCTGAACAGCTGCATCGCGCGGTGCAGCGCCCGCCCGGTTCTCGTTTTGGGAGACTTCAATGCCCACGCGGTATCGTGGGGGAGTCCCAGGACGACCACTAGGGGTAGCGAGGTGTTAACCTGGGCGGCCGGCCTGGATCTCCGGTTGATTAACCGGGGATCCACGCCGACGTGCGTGCGTCCGCAGGGGGTCTCGATTGTCGACCTGACATGGGGGACTCCCTCGGCCGTGCGCCGGGTGTCGGGATGGAGGGTGGCCGAGGAGATAGAGATTGCGTCAGACCATACGCCCATCGTCATGGACGTGTGGCCCACCCTCCACGCGCGGGATTCCCGGCCGGGCCGGGGGGACCGACGGCCGCGATGGGCCTTGAAGCGGCTGGACGCGGACGCGTTCGGGGCCGCGGTAGCCGCGGCGCCTGCGCAAGGGGCGAGGCGGCTGCGGGAGGTAATGACGGCGGTGTGCGACACCGCCATGCCCCGCAGCCGGTTCGCCCCCAGGAGGGCGGCGTACTGGTGGTCCGCCGGCATTGCGGAGCTCCGGCGTGCCTGCAATGCCGCGCGGCGTCGGTACGGTCGAGCGCGTAGGAGGCGCGACGAGGAGGAGGCGACGGCGAGGCTCGGCGGGGAGTACCGAGCCGCGCTCGGGGTTCTCCGCAGGGCTATCGCGCGGGCCAAGGCCGACGCGTGGTCGGAGCTCGTCGGCATGGTGGACTCCGATCCATGGGGGCGCCCGTACAAGCTTGTCATGAACAAGCTGCGCGCGTGGGCGCCTCCGGTGACGGAGTCGATGGACCCCCACCTGCTCGAGGGAGTAGTGGCGTCCCTCTTCCCGCGAGAGGGGGGACAACTGCGCCGCTCCCATTGGGAACAGGAGCCTCTCTCCTGGTCCGCAGAGTGGGAGGCGTCGGCCGGCGAGCTGGGTGAGGCGATGGCCAGGGCGCGGCGGGTGGGCCGCAAGGCCCCGGGCCCGGACGGGGTGCCGGGCCGCGCGTTGGTCTTGGCCCTGGAGGGGGGACTCGCCGCCGAACTCCGGCAGCTGTATAACGGCTGTCTGAGGGAGGGGGTGTTCCCCACGGAGTGGAAGTCGGGCAGGTTGGTCCTCCTTCCGAAGGGGGGCAAGTCCCGGGACTCGCCCTCAGGGTACCGGCCAATTTGTCTGCTGGACGAGGCGGGGAAGTTGTTCGAGCGCGTACTCGTTGGACGCCTCGTCCGGCACCTGTCGGCGGGAGGGGTCCCCGATCTGAGCGGGGTTCAATTCGGCTTCCGGGAGGGTCTCTCCACCGTCGACGCTATTCGGCGGGTGAGGGCTCTCTCGGAGGCCTGTACGAGGGGGGGGCGGTGTTGCGTTGGCGATATCCTTGGATATCGCTAACGCGTTCAACACCGTCCCCTGGGATCGGATAATGGAGGCCCTGGTCTTCCACCGGGTGCCTCTGTATCTCAGAAGGGTGATCGGGAGCTATCTCTCCGACAGGGGTATAGAGTATCCCGGCCGGTACGGGATGGTGCGCAGGGGCGTCGTGCGCGGGGTTCCGCAGGGCTCGGTGTTGGGCCCGTTGCTGTGGAATCTTGCGTACGATCGCGTCCTGCGGGAGGAGATGCCTCCCGGGGTCAGCCTGACGTGTTACGCCGACGACACGCTGGTATTGGCCACCGGGAGGTATGCGAAGGAGGCCATCTGCCTGGCGGAGCGCGGCGCGTGGCGCGCGGTGCGCGCGATCCGGTCGCTGGGCCTAGAGGTGTCCGTCGAGAAAACCAGGGCCATGTGGTTTCTCCGCTCGGCCCGGTTGGCGGCGCCTCCCCAGTGCTGGATCTGCGTGGGGGAGGGGATGGTCAAGGTCGGGTCCCAGATGCGGTACCTGGGACTCGAGCTTGACGGCCGGTGGCGTTTTGACCGCCACCTTGAGTCGCTGGCGCCCCGGGCGGACAGGGCGACCGCTGCGCTCGGTCGCCTTCTCCCGAATCTCGGGGGACCCTGTGGACGGGTGCGTCGTCTGTTCGCGGTGGTGGTGCGAGTTTTGGTCCTGTACGGAGCCCCTGTATGGGCGCACGATGTCTTGGCTAGGGGGCGCAGTGGCGGCACACGGTCGCTGCTGCGTCGCATCGACCGCAGGCTGGCCATAGGCATCGTGCGGGGGTACCGCACCATTTCATACGCGACGGCGATGGTGATATCGGGGCTGATCCCCCTCGAGCTGGAGGCCCGCGTGTTGGCGGATGTGCATACGCACTCCAGGGAACTCCGGCTCCGGGGGGTGGCCCCGGATCAGGCGCGGCTCATGGTGGATGAGCTCAGGCGACATGCTCGGCGGCACGCAGCCCGGGAGTGGCGCGATAGCCTTCCCGGGACGAGGGAGGGCGAGAGGCGGGCCGTTCGGGCCATCCTCCCGGTGTTCGATGAATGGAACAGGGGATGGATGGGGCATAGGGTCTCCTACCGTGTGACGCAGGTGATGAGCGGGCACGGGTGCTTCGGCGACTACCTGTGTCGCATCGGGAGGGAGACCGAGGAGGCGTGTCACCACTGCGGCGAGCCGCGGGACACGGCGCAACACACTCTGGAGGAATGTCCGGCATGGGGGGGAGAGCGCCGTGCCCTGCGGCGCGCGGTGGGCCACGACCTCTCGCTCCCGGCTGTCGTCGCTGCGGCAGCCGGTGGCGAGGAGGCGTGGAGGGGGTTCGCTTCCTTCTGCGAGCGGGTTATGCTGCGGAAGGAGGCTGCGGAACGGGATCGGGAGCGTAATCACGATCCCGGCCGAAGGGGGGGGAGGCGGCGCAGGGTACGCCCCGGGGGCGTACCCCCGTTGCGACGCCTCTGACGCGAGCGGGGACGCCCTTGATGATCTCGAGGCGGGGGATCGGATATCCCCTTACACTCGGTCACCAACGGCGTCCCCGGAGGCCGCCGGGCATCTCGGGCGGGGGCTCGGATGCTCATCGGGCGGCCTAACAGGGGGGGAAGGCGCCACGTCGTCCGTTGCGTGGTGCCTTCGGATAGAGTAGGTACGGGAGGGGGCCGCGTCACCCCCCCCCCCCCGGGTGGTATGCTAAGGCGGGGGCACACCGGATTGACATGCGCGCGCAGAGCACGGGTGCCCCCAGGAGTCTAGGGACGGACGGGGAGGAGTTAGTGGGTATACTCGGCGTTGCACCAACCAGCCGAGGAGTCCCACATAACCCGGACCACCCCCCCCGGGGGGGTTCGGGTATCCGTAACGAGATTACCTCCTCGAAAAAAAAAAAAAAAAAAAAAAAAATAGGATAGGATAGAGGATAGGATAGGATAGGATAGAGGATAGAGGATAGGATAGGATAGACGATAGGATGGGATAGTGAATATAATAGATTAGATGATATTATTGGATAGAGGATACAATATGATAGAGGATAGGATAGGGGATTGGATCGGATAGAGGATAGGAGACGATAGACGATAGGATAGTATAGATGATATTATAGGAAAGAGGATAGGATATGATAGAGGATACGATATTATAGAGGATAGGATAGCATAAAGGATCGGATAGGATAGGATAGAGGATAGGATAGGGGATTGGATAGGATAGAGCATAGGAGACGATAGAGGATAGGATAGGGAATTTGATAGGATAGAGGATAGGATAGGATAGAGGATACGATAAGATAGAGTATACCATATTAGAGGGGATAGGATAGTATAGAGGATATAGTCGGATAGGGGATAGGATAGGGGATTGGATAGGATACAGGATAGGATCGAATAGAGGATAGGATAGGGGATTGGATAGGATAGAGGATACGATAGAGGATTTTATAGTATAAAGGAGTGGATAGGATTGTGGATAGGATAGGATTGAGGATAGGATAGTTAGTGGATAGGATAGGATAGAGCAGACGATAGAGGATAGGATAGGATAGAGGATAGGATATAATAGAGGATAGGATAGGATAGAGGATAGGATAGGATAGATGATAGAATAGGAAAGAGGATACGATAGGATAGTGAATAGGATAGGATAGATGTTAATATTGTATAGAGGATAGAATATGATAGAGGATACGATATTATAGATGATAGGATAGGGGATTGGATCGGATAGAGGATAGTATAGGATAAAGGATACGATATTATAGAGGATAGGATAGGATAGACGATAGGGTCGGATAGAGAATAGGATAGAGGATTGGATAGGATAGAGGATAGGATAGGATAGAGGATACGATACTATAGACGGTAGGATAGGATAGAGTATAGGATAGGATAGAGGATAGGATAGGATATTGGATGGGATAGGATAGGATAGAGGATAGGATAGAGGATTGGATAGGATAGAGGATAGGATAGGATAGAGGATAGGATAGGATAGATGATATTATAGGATAGAGGATAGGAGACGATAGAGGATAGGTTAGGATGGAGGATAGGGTAGGATAGACGATAGGATAGGATAGAGGATAGGATAGGATAGAGGATAGGATTGGATAGAGGATAGGATAGGATAGAGAATATGATACGATAGATGATATTATAGGATAGAGGATAGAATATGATAGAGGATACGATATTATAGAGGATAGGATAGCATAGAGGATCGGATAGGATAGGATAGAGGATAGGATAGGGGATTGGATAGGATAGAGGATAGGAGACGATAGAGGATAGGATAGGATAGAGGATAGGATAGGGTAGAGGATAGGATAGGATAGAGGATAGGAGAGGATAGACGATAGGATAGGATAGAGGATAGGATAGGACAGAGGATAGAATTGAGAATAGGATAGGATAGATGATATTATAGGATAGAGGATAGGATAGGATAGAAGATACGATATAATAGAGGATAGGATAGGATAGACGATAGGATCGGATAGAGAATAGGATAGGGCATTGGATAGGATAGAGGATAGGATAGGATAGAGGATACGATATTATAGACGGTAGGATAGGATAGAGTATAGGATAGGATAGAGGATAGGATAGGATATTGGATGGGATAGGATAGGATAGAGGATAGGATAGAGGATTGGATAGGATAGAGGATAGGATAGGATAGAGGATAGGATAGGATAGATGATATTATAGGATAGAGGATAGGAGACGATAGAGGATAGGTTAGGATGGAGGATAGGGTAGGATAGACGATAGGATAGGATAGAGGATAGGATAGGATAGAGGATAGGATAGGATAGAGGATAGGACAGGATAGAGGATAGGATAGGATAGAGGATAGGGTAGGATTGAGGATAGGATAGGATAGTGGATATGATACGATAGAGCAGACGATAGAGGATAGGATAGAGAATAGGATGGGATAGATGATAGTATAGGATAGAGGATGGGATAGAGTATACGTTATTATAGAGGATAGGATAGGATAGAGGATTGGATAGGTGATTGGATAGGAGATAGGATAGGAGACGATAGAGGATAGTATAGGATAGAGGATAGGATAGGATAGAGAATAGTATAGGATAGATGATATTATAGGATAGATGATATTATAGGATAGAGGATAGGATAGGATAGAGGATAGGATCGGATAGAGGATAGGATAGAGGATTGGATTGGATAGAGAATAGGATAGGATAGAGGATAGGATAGAGTAGAGGATAGGATAGAGAATAGGATAGAGGATACGATACGATAGAGGATAGGATTAGGATAGAGGATAGGATACGATAGGATAGAGGATAGGATAGGATAGAGGATAGGATACGATGGAGGATATTATAGGATAGAGGATAGGATAGGATAGAGAATAGTATAGGATAGATGATATTATAGGATAGAGGATAGGATAGGATAGAGGATAGGATCGGATAGAGGATAGGATAGGGGATTGGGTAGTATAGAGGAGAGGATGGGATAGAGGATAGGATAGGATAGGGGATAGGATAGGGTAGAGGGTAGGATAGGATAGGATAGAGGATAGGATAGGGTAGAGGATACGATAGGATTAAGGATAGGATAGGATAGAGGATACGATATTATAGAGAATAGGACAGGATAGAGGATAGGATAGGCTAGAGGATAGGATCGGATAGAGGATAGGATAGGGGATTGGATAGTATAGAGGATAGGATAGGATAGAGGATAGGATAGGATAGAGGATAGGATAGGATAGAGGATAGGATAGGATAGAGGATAGAGGATAGGATAGGATAGAGGATAGGATCGGATAGAGGATAGGATAGGTGATTGGGTAGTATAGGGGATAGGATAGGATAAAGGATAGGATAGGGTAGAGGATAGGATCGAAACTAGGATAGGATAGAGGATAGGATCGGATAGAGGATAGGATAGGGGATTGGATAGGATAGAGGATAGGATAGGATAGAGGATAGGATAGGGTAGATGATAGGATAGGATAGGATAGGATAGAGGATAGGATAGGGTAGAGGATAGGATAGGATAGAGGATAGGATAGCATAGTGGATAGAATAGGGGATTGGATAGGATAGAGGATATGATAGGATAGAAGATAGGATAGTGTAGAGGATAGGATAGGATAGGATAGAGGATAGGATAGGGTAGAGGATAGGATAGCATTGAGGAAAGGATAGGATAGAGGATAGGATCGGATAGAGGATAGGATAGGGGATTGGATAGGATAGAGGATAGGATAGAGGATAGGATAGGATAGGATAGAGGATATGATTGAGGATTGGATAGGATAGAGGATACGATATTATAGAGGATAGGATAGCATAGAGGATAGGATCGGATAGAGGATATAATAGGG
The DNA here is from genome assembly GCF_050948215.1 of Halictus rubicundus. Taxonomy (NCBI): domain Eukaryota; kingdom Metazoa; phylum Arthropoda; class Insecta; order Hymenoptera; family Halictidae; genus Halictus; species Halictus rubicundus. The sequence continues at coordinate 476,497 of NW_027488689.1, forward strand.
GATTGGATAGGATAGAGGATACGATAGAGGATAGGATAGAGGATAGGATAGAGGATAGGATAGAGGATAGGATAGAGGATAGGATAGAGGATAGGATAGAGGATAGGATAGAAGATTGGATAGGATAGAGAATGGTATAGGATAGATGATACTATAGGATAGAGGATAGGATAGGATAAAGGATAGGATCTTATAGAGGATAGGAAAGAGGATAGGATGGGATAGAGGATAGGATAGGGTAGAGCCTAGGATCGTATAGAGGATAGGATAGGTGATTGGATAGGATAGAGGATAGGATAGGGTAGATGATAGGATAGGGTAGATGATAGGATAGAGAATAGGACAGGATAGAGGATAGGATAGGATAGAGGATAGGATAGGATAGGATAGGATAGAGGATAGGATAGGATAGAGGATAGGATAGGGTAGAGGATAGGATAGAGAAGAGGATAGGATAGAGGATAGGATAGTATAGAGGATAGGATCGGATAGAGGATAGGATACGATAGAGGATAGGATAGAGAATAGGATAGGTTAGATGATACTGTAGGATAGAGGATAGGATAGAGGACATGATATTATAGAGGATAGGATAGGATAGAGGATTGGATAGGGGATTGGATAGGATAGAGGATAGGATAGGATAGGATAGATGATAATATAGGATAGAGGATAGGATAGGATTGAGGATAGGATAGGATATTGGATAGGATAGGACACAGCAGACGATAGAGGATAGGATAGAGAATAGGATACGATAGAGGATAGTATAGGATAGAGGATAGGATAGGATAGAGAATAGTATAGGATAGATGATATTATAGGATAGAACAGACGATAGAGGATAGGATAGAGAATAGGATAGGTTAGACGATAGTATAGGATAGAGGATAGGATAGAGAATAGGATAGGTTAGATGATAGTATAGGATAGAGGATAGGATAGAGAATAGGATAGGTTAGATGATAGTATAGGATAGAGGATAGGATAGAGAATACGATATTATAGAGGATAGGATAGCATAGAGGATTATATAGGGGATTGGATAGGAGAGACGATAGGAGACGATAGAGGATAGTATAGGATAGAGGATATCATAGGGTAGAGAATAGTATAGGATAGATGATATTATAGGATAAAGGATAGGATCGGATAGAGGATTGGATAGAGAATACGATAGGTTCGATGATAGTATAGGATAGAGGATAGGATAGAGGATACGATATTATAGAGGATAGGATAGGGCAGAGGATAGGATAGAGGATAGGATCGGATAGAGGATAGGATAGGGAATTGGATAGCATAGAGGATAGGATAGGATAGAGGATAGGATAGGGTAGAGGGTAGGATATGATAGGATAGAGGATAGGATAGGGTAGAGGGTAGGATATGATAGGATAGAGGATAGGATAGGGTAGAGGGTAGGATATGATAGGATAGAGGATAGGATAGGATTGAGGATAGGATAGGATAGAGGATAGGGTGCAGGATTGGATAGGATAGAGGATAGTATAGGATACAGGATAAGATAGGATAGAGAATAGTATAGGATAGATGATATTATAGGATAGAGGATAGGATAGGATAAAGGATAGGATCGGATAGAGGATAGGATAGGATAGAGGATAGGATAGGATAGAGGACAGGATCGGATAGTTGATAGGATAGTGGATTGGATAGGATAGAGGATACGATAGGATAGAGGATAGGATAGGGTAGAGGATAAGATAGAGAATAGGATAGAATAGAGGATAAGATAGGATAGAGGATAGGATCGGATAGAGAATAGGATAGGGCATTGGATAGGATAGAGGATAGGATAGGATAGAGGATACGATATTATAGACGGTAGGATAGGATAGAGTATAGGATAGGATAGAGGATAGGATAGGATATTGGATGGGATAGGATAGGATAGAGGATAGGATAGAGGATTGGATAGGATAGAGGATAGGATAGGATAGAGGATAGGATAGGATAGATGATATTATAGGATAGAGGATAGGAGACGATAGAGGATAGGTTAGGATGGAGGATAGGGTAGGATAGACGATAGGATAGGATAGAGGATAGGATAGGATAGAGGATAGGATAGGATAGAGGATAGGACAGGATAGAGGATAGGATAGGATAGAGGATAGGGTAGGATTGAGGATAGGATAGGATAGTGGATATGATACGATAGAGCAGACGATAGAGGATAGGATAGAGAATAGGATGGGATAGATGATAGTATAGGATAGAGGATGGGATAGAGTATACGTTATTATAGAGGATAGGATAGGATAGAGGATTGGATAGGTGATTGGATAGGAGATAGGATAGGAGACGATAGAGGATAGTATAGGATAGAGGATAGGATAGGATAGAGAATAGTATAGGATAGATGATATTATAGGATAGATGATATTATAGGATAGAGGATAGGATAGGATAGAGGATAGGATCGGATAGAGGATAGGATAGAGGATTGGATTGGATAGAGAATAGGATAGGATAGAGGATAGGATAGAGTAGAGGATAGGATAGAGAATAGGATAGAGGATACGATACGATAGAGGATAGGATTAGGATAGAGGATAGGATACGATAGGATAGAGGATAGGATAGGATAGAGGATAGGATACGATGGAGGATATTATAGGATAGAGGATAGGATAGGATAGAGAATAGTATAGGATAGATGATATTATAGGATAGAGGATAGGATAGGATAGAGGATAGGATCGGATAGAGGATAGGATAGGGGATTGGGTAGTATAGAGGAGAGGATGGGATAGAGGATAGGATAGGATAGGGGATAGGATAGGGTAGAGGGTAGGATAGGATAGGATAGAGGATAGGATAGGGTAGAGGATACGATAGGATTAAGGATAGGATAGGATAGAGGATACGATATTATAGAGAATAGGACAGGATAGAGGATAGGATAGGCTAGAGGATAGGATCGGATAGAGGATAGGATAGGGGATTGGATAGTATAGAGGATAGGATAGGATAGAGGATAGGATAGGATAGAGGATAGGATAGGATAGAGGATAGGATAGGATAGAGGATAGAGGATAGGATTGGATAGAGGATAGGATCGGATAGAGGATAGGATAGGTGATTGGGTAGTATAGGGGATAGGATAGGATAAAGGATAGGATAGGGTAGAGGATAGGATCGAAACTAGGATAGGATAGAGGATAGGATCGGATAGAGGATAGGATAGGGGATTGGATAGGATAGAGGATAGGATAGGATAGAGGATAGGATAGGGTAGATGATAGGATAGGATAGGATAGGATAGAGGATAGGATAGGGTAGAGGATAGGATAGGATAGAGGATAGGATAGCATAGTGGATAGAATAGGGGATTGGATAGGATAGAGGATATGATAGGATAGAAGATAGGATAGTGTAGAGGATAGGATAGGATAGGATAGAGGATAGGATAGGGTAGAGGATAGGATAGCATTGAGGAAAGGATAGGATAGAGGATAGGATCGGATAGAGGATAGGATAGGGGATTGGATAGGATAGAGGATAGGATAGAGGATAGGATAGGATAGGATAGAGGATATGATTGAGGATTGGATAGGATAGAGGATACGATATTATAGAGGATAGGATAGCATAGAGGATAGGATCGGATAGAGGATATAATAGGGGATTGGATAGGATAGAGGATACGATAGAGGATAGGATAGAGGATAGGATAGAGGATAGGATAGAGGATAGGATAGAGGATAGGATAGAGGATAGGATAGAGGATAGGATAGAAGATTGGATAGGATAGAGAATGGTATAGGATAGATGATACTATAGGATAGAGGATAGGATAGGATAAAGGATAGGATCTTATAGAGGATAGGAAAGAGGATAGGATGGGATAGAGGATAGGATAGGGTAGAGCCTAGGATCGTATAGAGGATAGGATAGGTGATTGGATAGGATAGAGGATAGGATAGGGTAGATGATAGGATAGGGTAGATGATAGGATAGAGAATAGGACAGGATAGAGGATAGGATAGGATAGAGGATAGGATAGGATAGGATAGGATAGAGGATAGGATAGGATAGAGGATAGGATAGGGTAGAGGATAGGATAGAGAAGAGGATAGGATAGAGGATAGGATAGTATAGAGGATAGGATCGGATAGAGGATAGGATACGATAGAGGATAGGATAGAGAATAGGATAGGTTAGATGATACTGTAGGATAGAGGATAGGATAGAGGACATGATATTATAGAGGATAGGATAGGATAGAGGATTGGATAGGGGATTGGATAGGATAGAGGATAGGATAGGATAGGATAGATGATAATATAGGATAGAGGATAGGATAGGATTGAGGATAGGATAGGATATTGGATAGGATAGGACACAGCAGACGATAGAGGATAGGATAGAGAATAGGATACGATAGAGGATAGTATAGGATAGAGGATAGGATAGGATAGAGAATAGTATAGGATAGATGATATTATAGGATAGAACAGACGATAGAGGATAGGATAGAGAATAGGATAGGTTAGACGATAGTATAGGATAGAGGATAGGATAGAGAATAGGATAGGTTAGATGATAGTATAGGATAGAGGATAGGATAGAGAATAGGATAGGTTAGATGATAGTATAGGATAGAGGATAGGATAGAGAATACGATATTATAGAGGATAGGATAGCATAGAGGATTATATAGGGGATTGGATAGGAGAGACGATAGGAGACGATAGAGGATAGTATAGGATAGAGGATATCATAGGGTAGAGAATAGTATAGGATAGATGATATTATAGGATAAAGGATAGGATCGGATAGAGGATTGGATAGAGAATACGATAGGTTCGATGATAGTATAGGATAGAGGATAGGATAGAGGATACGATATTATAGAGGATAGGATAGGGCAGAGGATAGGATAGAGGATAGGATCGGATAGAGGATAGGATAGGGAATTGGATAGCATAGAGGATAGGATAGGATAGAGGATAGGATAGGGTAGAGGGTAGGATATGATAGGATAGAGGATAGGATAGGGTAGAGGGTAGGATATGATAGGATAGAGGATAGGATAGGGTAGAGGGTAGGATATGATAGGATAGAGGATAGGATAGGATTGAGGATAGGATAGGATAGAGGATAGGGTGCAGGATTGGATAGGATAGAGGATAGTATAGGATACAGGATAAGATAGGATAGAGAATAGTATAGGATAGATGATATTATAGGATAGAGGATAGGATAGGATAAAGGATAGGATCGGATAGAGGATAGGATAGGGGATTGGATAGGATAGAGGATAGGATAGGGTAGATGTTAGGATAGAGAAAAGGATAGGAAAGAGGATAGGATAGGATAGAGGATAGGATCGGATAGAGGATAGGATAGGGGATTGGATAGTATACAGGATAGGATAGGATAGAGGATAGGATAGGATAGAGGATAGGATAGGATAGAGGATAGGATAGGATAGAGAATAGTATAGGATAGATGATATTATAGTATAGAGGATAGGATAGGATAGACTATAGGATCGTATAGAGGATAGGATAGGTGATTGGATAGGATAGAGGATAGGATAGGGTAGATGATAGGATAGAGAATAGGACAGGAAATAGGATAGGATAGGATAGAGGATAGGATCGGATAGAGGATAGGATAGGGGATTGGATAGTATACAGGATAGGATAGGATAGAGGATAGGATAAGATAGAGGATAGGATAGGATAGAGGATAGGATAGGATAGAGGATAGGATAGGATAAAGGATAGGATAGGATAGAGGATAGGCTGGGATAGAGGATATGATAGGATAGAGGATAGGATAGGATAGAGGATAGGATAGGATAGAGGAGAGGATAGGATAGAGGATAGGATAGGGTTGAGGATTGGATAGGATTGAGGATAGGATAGGATAGTGGATAGGATAGGGGATTGCATAGGATAGAGGATAGGATAGGATAGGATAGATGATATTATAGGATAGAGGATAGGATAGGATAGAGGATAGGATCGGATAGAGGATATAATAGGGGATTGGATAGGATAGAGGATAGGATAGGGGATTGGATAGGATAGAGGATATGATAGGATAGAAGATAGGATAGGATAGAGGTTAGGAGAGGATTCAGGATAGGATAGGATAGTGGATAGGATATGATAGAACAGACGATAGAGGATAGGATAGGATAGAGGATAGGATAGGATAGAGGATAGCATCGGATAGAGGATAGGATAGGGGTTTGGATAGGATAGAGGATAGGATAGGACACAGGATAGGTTAGGATAGAGGGTAGGATAGAGGATAGGATAGAGGATAGGATAGAAGATTGGATAGGATAGAGGATAGGATAGGATAGCGGATAGGATAGGATAGAGGATAGGATAGGATAGAGGATAGGATAGGGGATTGGATAGGATAGAGGATAGGATAGGGTAGATGATAGGATAGAGAATAGGACAGGAAATAGGATAGGATAGGATAGAGGATAGGATCGGATAGAGGATAGGATAGGGGATTGGATAGTATACAGGATAGGATAGGATAGAGGATAGGATAAGATAGAGGATAGGATAGGATAGAGGATAGGATAGGATAGAGGATAGGATAGGGGATAGGATAAGATAGAGGATAGGATAGGATAGAGGATAGGATAGGATAGAGGATAGGATAGGATAAAGGATAGGATAGGATAGAGGATAGGCTGGGATAGAGGATATGATAGGATAGAGGATAGGATAGGATAGAGGATAGGATAGGATAGAGGAGAGGATAGGATAGAGGATAGGATAGGGTTGAGGATTGGATAGGATTGAGGATAGGATAGGATAGTGGATAGGATAGGGGATTGCATAGGATAGAGGATAGGATAGGATAGGATAGATGATATTATAGGATAGAGGATAGGATAGGATAGAGGATAGGATCGGATAGAGGATATAATAGGGGATTGGATAGGATAGAGGATAGGATAGGGGATTGGATAGGATAGAGGATATGATAGGATAGAAGATAGGATAGGATAGAGGTTAGGAGAGGATTCAGGATAGGATAGGATAGTGGATAGGATATGATAGAACAGACGATAGAGGATAGGATAGGATAGAGGATAGGATAGGATAGAGGATAGCATCGGATAGAGGATAGGATAGGGGTTTGGATAGGATAGAGGATAGGATAGGACACAGGATAGGTTAGGATAGAGGGTAGGATAGAGGATAGGATAGAGGATAGGATAGAAGATTGGATAGGATAGAGGATAGGATAGGATAGCGGATAGGATAGGATAGAGGATAGGATAGGATAGAGGACAGGATCGGATAGTTGATAGGATAGTGGATTGGATAGGATAGAGGATACGATAGGATAGAGGATAGGATAGGGTAGAGGATAAGATAGAGAATAGGATAGAATAGAGGATAAGATAGGATAGAGGATAGGATAGGATAGAGGATAGGATAGGGTAGAGTATAGGATACAGAATAGGATAGGATGGAGGATAGGATAGGGGAGAGGATAGGATCGGATAGAGAATAGGATACGATAGAGGATAGTATAGGATAGAGGATAGGATCGTATACAGGATAGGATAGGTGATTGGATAGGATAGAGGATAGGATAGGGTAGATGATAGGATAGAGAATAGGACAGGATAGAGGATAGGATGGGATAGAGGATAGGATCGGATAGAGGATAGGATAGGCGATTGGATACGGTAGAGGATAGGATAGGATAGAAGATATTACAGGATAGAGGATTGGATAGGATAGAGGATAGGACAGGATAGAGGATCGGATAGGATAGAGGATAGGATAGGATAGAGGATAGGATAGAGGATAGGATAGAGGATAGGATAGAGGATAGGATGAGAGCGAATCGAAATCTCACCGAGCTAACATCGTAAGAGAGCATAGAAACGCGAAAATTTCAACCGCACTCGCGAGTTTTACTTTAATTTATTCTTACTCGAAATAATAAGTATGAGTATATATAAAAGTAAAAAGTGAGTGGAAAATTCAAAACCAAAAGGACTATAAAGCCAAAACGCGAATAAAGACGCGATTCACGCGGAGTTCGGGTTAAAAACCCCTCAGGGGCGGATAAACTCCTAAGAGGAAAATAACTTGAAAGAAAATAGCAGATCATCAACTATAGAATCTCGAAAAACCAAACGCGAACATCTGAAAAAGAAAAAGAAAAGATTAAACTCTTAAAATTAAATCGGGTACACTTACGTGAAAATAAGATACTTCCAGCAAAATCCGGGAAACGGGAGTGCCGAAAAACTGCATATACCTGAAAAGAAAGAAATAGAAAAAGACTAGAAGTTTTTAAAAATAGTAGAGATGTCAATTAAATTTTAAAAATAAATAAATAATTAAAACCGGTGAAATAACAGTGTTAGAAAACGAACAATTACACTCGATAGATTAATACCAAGTGGACTATAAAGCAGTTTAGAATTTCCAAGTGTCAAGTGACGAGAGAGATAGAGAGAAAATACATAGAACAAGAGAGGATAGAGAACACCCGAAAGGCCAAGCCGAGAAGTTCACACAACGTGAGGGGTCGGTCGGACGGTGTTACCTAAAGTAAGGTAGGAACTAGAAGAGTTAAAACCGCAGAGGGATAACCAGTAGTAATTATACACCGGATATAAAGTCTTAGGAGAAAGAGATAGAACTCGGGTAAAATACAAAAATAGGCCGATCTCAATAAAATTTTAGGGCCGCCCATTTCGAAGGGTGGCGAGTCGAAGGGGGTCGGAAAGGAGAAGTTATTCTCCCCCCCGAAAACTTTTTTGCTCTGCACCCACCCATTTCGGAGATATAGCGATTAGCAGGCTTATTTTACGGAAATTAGGGAAACGGACCAGACGAAAGTAAAGTGCTCGCCCGTACCGTTACAACGAGCCGCTGAACGCCGGAATCGGTGAAAGTTGAAAATTAGCGTGCATACCGGGTGACCAAATAATTTCGGATCCTAAAAAATCTGAGTACGTGGGTCGACTCGGTAGGGGAATCTAAGGGGTGTCTGTGATCTGGGGAACAGAGTTCCCCAAGGCAAAAAATTTGTCGAAACCCCCCCCCCCCCCTTTTCGAGATAACAACACGGACAAGGGGAAGGAGCTGATTCTCGAAAAAACTTTCAACGAGGCAAGTTACGCATTCAACGAGGGCTTTACAAACATATAAGAATAAGTGGGGGTCAACTATCCAAAAACCCCCACTTCCCTCTTGCGAAATCCAGAAATTAGCAGAATTTTAGCATTTCTTAGCGTTTTTTCGTCACTTTCAGACGATTTTAGATAATTCGAAGCAATTTTAGAATTTTTCCCGTCGATCGCACGAGATTTCTTCAAAAATTCTTACAATTTTGCGAATTTCGTCAAATTTTCGTAGCTAGTAGGTAGAGAGAATATCGTAGCCGCTAAGTAGATTTCTGCGGACCTCGGCGATTCTGTGCGAATTTTAGATAAGATAGGTTAGGTTAATAGAAAAAATTAGAATTACAACTGTTTGTGTTGGTTTTTTTTTGGTTTTTGGTTAATAAGGTTTAGCTAGTAAATTTTTAGAGTTTAGGTTTTAGATTTGTAATCTTAGGGTTAATCTCGAGTTTAGTTACTTTAAGTGTTAGTATATATAAAATAGATTAAGTTTAAGCGAATCGATTAGATTAAATTAAATTAAGTACATGCGCGACCAGCGATAATAGATTTTTAACGATTTTGTAGAAATTGAAAAGTTAAATAGAGGCAAATACCTTTAATTCTCCGTGTTTTCCGACTTACTGCCTTCCCCAACCTACAAATAATACAATTAAATGTAATAAAATAAAGAATAAAATACAATAGCTTAATAGAATTAAAAAACAAGAAACCAGTATTAGAAAGAAATAGTAGTAAAATCAAATTGCTTAGCCCTCTATTAGTAATAAAAAAGCGACAATTTGTCAGAAAAATCACCCTTCAAAAGACAAGATAGTAGATAAAAGACAAGATAGTAGTAGTTATATAAAATAAATAAAATGTAGTAAGATTAATATACTAATAGCAGAAAAATATACTAATAGCAGAAAACTTTCGTAGTTAAAAGCTAAAATATAAAAAAAAAAAAAAAAAAATTTTTAAAGCCTAATCAGGACAGAGAGAAACAGGGAAAAAGGCATTAAGGAAAGAGAGGAAAGGGAAAGGGTAGGTTAAAAACGCTGGGAAAACGATAGGTACAGAAGGGGAGAGCCAGGGGGGGTTAAAGATACCGAACAGACGGAATCGTAACGGCCGACCCCGAGCGAAAGCGAGAGGACAAAGTAAGAGACAACCTAATACAATAACACGCACCGAGGACGAAACGACCGCCACCACGGACACCCACAAACAAAGACACATACAGCATTCACTTGACACATACGTTAGCACAAACAGACAATACGGTTTCAAATCAATACGATAGTAAAAGAACAATAGCATATCGAAAAGAAGACGAAAGAAAGAGAGAACAAAATAAGAAAGAAGATGGACGAGGAAGAAAAATTCCTCACACCAATGCAACCAGCAGCGAAAGGCAATGTCTTCAAGAAAAGCTCAAAAATAAAGCATAGCGCGGAAAAAGAAAAGGATAGATCATTGATTAAAAGACCAAGAGAAAATGAAGAGGAAACCGACACAGATTCGGTAATCTCGGACGTAATCTTGGTCGGAAGTACGGCATTAAAAAAGAAACGACTAGAAGACATAACTTTGTACGCAATCAACCAGACCGACGACGAAGAGAAGGATGAGGAGGACGACGTATTAAAACTAATAGGGCAACTAATAAAAATCCTCAAAAAAACTAAAAATTCAACACGCGAGGTTAAAAATTATTGTGCGGACCCACTAACGGAGGTAAAAAACGTGACGAAATGTCACGCCAGCCAAGCGGATAGACTGCTCGAAGTGGCGATCACCAAGCTAAAAAACATTGAACTAATAATAGAAAATAAACAACTCAAAAATAGTATACTGCATAGAGATATGGGAACGCAATGCTCCTTAGCTAAAAATGAAAATAATGTTCCACCGAAACCCGAAAAGCATAAAAAGACAGCAGAAGGACTGAAGAAAAGATTAATGTATGAAAGTGAAGCGGAAGAAGCAAGCGGCAAATTGAACAAGGAAATCGACCATGATAAAGAGAAAGAAAACGAATGGAAGACAGTCGAGAATAGAAATAAAAACGAGGAGAAGAAAGCTTTAAGGAAAAAGAAGAAAGAAGAGGAAGAAGCAGCAGAAGCAGAGAAAAGGAAACGGGAACAAGAAAAGGAACGAGAAAAAAGAAACAAGCTTCCTCCCCCTCCAAAATCGGAAGCTATAATCATTAAAACATCAGAAACAAGGACCTTCGCGGATTTATTTAAACAACTAAAGACCAATGCTGGAGATAGATTGAATGGAATTCATACCGTAAGAAAGTCCAGGGGAGGAGATCTCGTTATAGAGATGGAAAAGGGTACCACTGCCGGAGATCTGGAAAAATTCGCGAAGGACACCCTAGGGGGAGATTGCAAAATCAGGAGAATGGCCCCCAAGGTAGTGTACGAAATAAAAGATCTCGATCCAACAATCGACAGAGGGGAACTCCAGGAGGAACTCGAAAAAATTCTAGGAATTCAGAAAGATGAAATAGAGGTCAAAAATATCCGATTCGGATACGGAGGAACTCGGATGGCCATAGTTGCCCTTCCGGCTAAAATATTGGAACAATTGGGACAGGAAAATAAATTAAAAATCGGCTTTACAAACTGCAGAGTCAAAAGGACTCAGAACATTCTAAGATGCTACAAGTGCCACGCTTTCGGGCACTTATCGTACAACTGCACGTTAGATCTGAAGGGTCAAGAACTCTGCAGGAGATGCGGGGCAATAGGACACCAAATTAATGGCTGTGAGGCAATAAGATGCTGTGTCCTCTGCATCCGAGAAGGGATACACGCATCGAAGGCCGAACATGTTGCGGGGGCGGTAAACTGCCCGCAATATAAAAAATTTTTGGAGCAATCAGCTAGGAGTAACGCATAAAATTCAATTTAAAATTATTGCAAATTAATCTGAACCATTGTAGGCTCGCTCACTGCTTGCTAACACAAACAGTCGCAGAAACGGGGGTGGACATCGTTCTGATTTCAGAGCCACTTTACAATCCAGGAAACTGGATTTACTCAACTGGAAACTCAGCAGCAATCTGGGTCACTAATACAAACGGCTTTAAAAGACAAGAGGACGGAGACAGGGTACAGGAAGACTACGTTGCGGTAAGAATTGATAACCTCACGATAGTAAGTACCTACATTTCTCCAAATATCTCTACGGATCTCTACACACACAAAATAAAGAAACTAATGCAGTTTGTCGACCAGGAACGCCTGAAAGGAAAAAGAATTTTGTTAGGAGGAGACTTTAATGCTAAATCCCCAGCCTGGGGATCTGTAGAACAGAATCTTAAAGGAACAATATTATTGGAAGAAATGCTAAGGATAAACATCTTCCCCTGTATCCCTGAGGGAGGACACACCTTTGAGAGAGGGAAATCCACCTCAAATCTGGATTTCATAGCAACTACCCGGGACCTACAAGAAAAAGACAACAAAATCATTAATAAAGTACTTAACAAAGAAACAGCATCCGATCACAAATATTTGTTCACAGAGATTCAAACTAAGGACGAGATGCAAAGGAACAAGGGAAGTCAAAGCAATAAATGGAAATTAACGAGAACAGGACTCCTCAGGCTGGGGACGGCGCTGCAAAGATCTATCATAGAGGAAGGACTCAACGAAGCAAACTATTTTAATAAAGACGAGGAAACTAAGTTTCTAAACAATATTTATAAAATCTGCGACGAAGAGCTAGATAAACCCGAATCAACGCATAGAAAGGTTAAAAGTAATATCTGGTGGACTCCTGAGTTAAAGAAAGAAAGAGATAAAACCCAGAAACTTAGAAGGTCAGTCCAAAAAGCGAGGAGGAAGGGTAAGGACGACGAAAGGGAGGCCTTAACCTTCCTATACAAACGAGCTAAGAAGAACCTACAAAGACTAATTTCCAAACAGAAAGAGATATCATGGAACGAACTATGCGAAACTATTAATAAGGACATATGGGGCAAGCCCTATAAAATAATCATAAGACAGGTTAAAAAAGACAATCCTCCAGCCTCTCTCTCAGCAGAGTGTGCAGCAAACGTGATGGAGGGATTATTCCCACAAGATTTTAGACAACCTGACGAGCAACCAAGTGGAAACAACGGAAGCGAGAACAATGAGACAGAAAGGGAAAATAGCCTGAGAAACCAAGAGGAGACAATCGGAAGAAAAATACCCGAGGTTACCTCGGAAGAAATCATAGCTGCTTCCAAATTGCTGAAATCCGGAAAAGCCCCGGGAAAAGACGGTATGCAACCTGAAATTATAAAATTATTAGCAGAAACAAGGCCGGACAGATTTGCTGCCCTCTTCAAGGGCATTCTAATTAGGGGGAGTATACCACAGCAATGGAAAGTAGCAAGAACAATTCTTCTTAGAAAAGAAGGTAAGGACCCTTCCTCCCACTCTGCCTACAGACCAATTTGTATTCTAGATGCTGTGGCCAAGCTCCTGGAATATGTCATCCGGGCGAGATTACATGGAGAGCTAGGAGAAAGACCTTTCAGCTCAAATCAATTTGGATTCACTAAGGGAACATCAACCATACATGCAATGGAAATCGTCAGGAAAGCGGCAATTGAGGCCTCGGCAAAAAACAGATTTGCGGTCATGATCGCCCTTGACGTAAAAAACGCCTTTAACTCTTTGAGCTGGAAGGCAATCGACAACGAATTAAAAAACAGGAAAGTATCCGAGTATCTCGTCCGGATAATAAGTGACTATTTCAGGGGCAGAATGGTAGAATACGAAGTATCGGAAAAATCAATAGAACTGAATATGAAAATGGGAGTCCCTCAAGGCTCAGTCCTCGGCCCTTTTTTGTGGAATTTGGTGTACGATGGACTTCTAAATAGATCGACACCGCCGATGACACAAAAAATTGCCTTTGCAGACGACTTGGCCATTATTATTCAGGCTTCTACCACCAATAGACTCAAGCTGAGAGCAGAAGAAATCGCTGAGGACACCAAACAGTGGATGACCACGGCCGGACTGTCCCTAGCGGAAGACAAAACAGAAATCATGTGGCTGAATTGTAAATATGTTGACCCGAACCTTTGTTTCAGAATAGGAGACGCTGAGATAATACCGAAGAATGAATTGAAATACCTCGGAATAATCTTCGAATCCAATAAAAGTTTTAAAAAACAAATCGAGAAGGCAACTAATAAGGCCATAAGAACGATGTCTGCCCTCAGCAGGATTATGACAAATAAAATTAAGACTAGACAAACAGGAAGAAAGCTGTACTTTATGACTATGGAATCGATCGTGTTATACGGAGCACCAATATGGGCCGAAGCTGCGGAAAAAATTTTCTTTAGAAGATTACTCAGAAAAACGCAAAAAATGGGGCTTACAAGAGTAGTAGCAGCCTATAGATCGGTACCGTTAGAAACTTTAGCAGTCTTAGCGGGGATTCCCCCCTGGGATCTCAAAGTATTGGAAAGAAGAAGAATCTTCGAGGAAGAAAATGATATGACGTCATTTTTGAGAGAACATGGGCCTAACGCCGCGGAGAATAGAGGACAAAATCCACCACCAACTACTGGCATAGAGGAAGAAACTACGGAAGAAATAGTTGAATTAGCAATTTCCAGGTTCAAAAAACAAATCAGGAAACAAAATAAAGAAATCACTCTCCAAAAGTGGCAAGATGAATGGAACCACAACGTTGTAGGCCGATGGACACACAAACTTATTCCTGATATAGATAAATGGGTAAATAGGAAACACGGCGAGTTGAACTTTTACCTAACACAAGCCCTTACCGGGCACGGAGTCTTTAATTTGTTTAGAAAACGCATTGGCAAAACCGAATCAGATGAGTGCTGGTTCCATCCGGGAACCACTGACACACCGGAACACACTATTGTCTCATGCCAGAGATGGACGGAGGAGAGGAAGCCGCTCTTGGAAGCCCTACGAACCGATGCGGAATCTCTGTCTACGGAGAAAATAATGGACGGTATCCTAGAGAGCGAACCTACTTGGAAAATATTTATGGTCCTCTGCAGAAACATCCTAAGCACGAAGGAAGAAGAGGAAAGAAGAAGAGAGAAAGAGCTGATAGACAATCCGATAATAAGAGGTACAGACGAAGATCTGGAATCTGCCGATGCCGAAATCATGGGAGACCTCTAGATAAGTATTAATCAGATCCTAATTTGCGACTAGTAAAAATAAATATTAGAAAGTATGATACTCGCTAAAATAAATGTAATCTCTCTGTGTTGCAGCGCTTCCCGGGGGGGGGGGGGGGACCGAGGAGCGGAGGACATCGCGGGAAAAGGAGGCCTCAATAGACGGTGGAGGATGCCGAAGGTCAACCGACGCCTGTGAAGAAGCGAATACGCGGGACCAGGCTAGGGCGACAACAAGGAGATCAACCACCGCTAAGTAGAGGGAGAAACTTCCAAGCTCAACGCAGACAACCCTTCAGCATCTCGGCTCCCCCCCCTGGCCCCTCCACACTCCCCCGGGGACGCTGTAGCACGGAGCAGACGGTGGAAGGCAACGAAGCCAAAGGACCAGCGGCGTATTACTTGCGGCTCCGGTTGCAGCTTCCCAGGCGCCACTTACCGACTCCGGGCAGAGCGCGACACCGCGAAAAGTAGGATAAAGTAGGAATCGTGCGAGAAAGCGAAGATAGCGGGCGAGAAGTGACAAGGTAAATCAGGGGCATACTCCCAGCGGCGTATTGCTTAGCACTAAGCGACAAGATGGCGGACGACGCTATCAACACGTGGCGAATTGTATTTTATTAAATTATAAGGGTTAGGGGAACTTTTAACGTGCCAGATTGTAAACCCGACGTTTTTTGGAAACGGCGAATTTTTTGATATAGAAAAAACAACTGAAAAGGGTCTATTTTAAAAGATATTTTCAAGAGGGGGGGGGCTAAAAAATTAAGATGAAAATAAAAATTTGCACCTTTCTAAACGCCCGCCAAAAATTTGACCAGATAAAATATTAAAAATCTTGATTTTATAGCTAAAAGAAATTTCGTGGAGCACAGAATACGCGGCTCAGGCCACGGTAATAGTATAATATGTACATAGTCGTTTCCAGAACACGGGCGGGTAGCACGAAGAAAGTTTATTAGGAGGAAAGTATTAACCGGATAGCATAGAATATATTTTAAAATTAGACAGTTAGGCAATATACTAACCGAAAATAGAAGAAGAAATAGGACACTTGCCCCTCTGTTTCCATACCACAAGGGTAAAACTGGAAAAAATCATAAGACGAGGACGTTAACGATAGAACAACTCAGGTCAAAGCAATCAAAATATCAAAATTTTGAAATGATGGGGTTACTCGAGTTCAACTACATTGTCTCGGCGTAACACAACACACCACGACCGAAAAACGCTCGGAGAAACGGGTAGGGAGGGGGAAAGTCACCGAGGCCTCCCGTGCCTCAGGATTGAATTTGAAAAGCAGAGCGAATCGAAATCTCACCGAGCTAACATCGTAAGAGAGCATAGAAACGCGAAAATTTCAACCGCACTCGCGAGTTTTACTTTAATTTATTCTTACTCGAAATAATAAGTATGAGTATATATAAAAGTAAAAAGTGAGTGGAAAATTCAAAACCAAAAGGACTATAAAGCCAAAACGCGAATAAAGACGCGATTCACGCGGAGTTCGGGTTAAAAACCCCTCAGGGGCGGATAAACTCCTAAGAGGAAAATAACTTGAAAGAAAATAGCAGATCATCAACTATAGAATCTCGAAAAACCAAACGCGAACATCTGAAAAAGAAAAAGAAAAGATTAAACTCTTAAAATTAAATCGGGTACACTTACGTGAAAATAAGATACTTCCAGCAAAATCCGGGAAACGGGAGTGCCGAAAAACTGCATATACCTGAAAAGAAAGAAATAGAAAAAGACTAGAAGTTTTTAAAAATAGTAGAGATGTCAATTAAATTTTAAAAATAAATAAATAATTAAAACCGGTGAAATAACAGTGTTAGAAAACGAACAATTACACTCGATAGATTAATACCAAGTGGACTATAAAGCAGTTTAGAATTTCCAAGTGTCAAGTGACGAGAGAGATAGAGAGAAAATACATAGAACAAGAGAGGATAGAGAACACCCGAAAGGCCAAGCCGAGAAGTTCACACAACGTGAGGGGTCGGTCGGACGGTGTTACCTAAAGTAAGGTAGGAACTAGAAGAGTTAAAACCGCAGAGGGATAACCAGTAGTAATTATACACCGGATATAAAGTCTTAGGAGAAAGAGATAGAACTCGGGTAAAATACAAAAATAGGCCGATCTCAATAAAATTTTAGGGCCGCCCATTTCGAAGGGTGGCGAGTCGAAGGGGGTCGGAAAGGAGAAGTTATTCTCCCCCCCGAAAACTTTTTTGCTCTGCACCCACCCATTTCGGAGATATAGCGATTAGCAGGCTTATTTTACGGAAATTAGGGAAACGGACCAGACGAAAGTAAAGTGCTCGCCCGTACCGTTACAACGAGCCGCTGAACGCCGGAATCGGTGAAAGTTGAAAATTAGCGTGCATACCGGGTGACCAAATAATTTCGGATCCTAAAAAATCTGAGTACGTGGGTCGACTCGGTAGGGGAATCTAAGGGGTGTCTGTGATCTGGGGAACAGAGTTCCCCAAGGCAAAAAATTTGTCGAAACCCCCCCCCCCTTTTCGAGATAACAACACGGACAAGGGGAAGGAGCTGATTCTCGAAAAAACTTTCAACGAGGCAAGTTACGCATTCAACGAGGGCTTTACAAACATATAAGAATAAGTGGGGGTCAACTATCCAAAAACCCCCACTTCCCTCTTGCGAAATCCAGAAATTAGCAGAATTTTAGCATTTCTTAGCGTTTTTTCGTCACTTTCAGACGATTTTAGATAATTCGAAGCAATTTTAGAATTTTTCCCGTCGATCGCACGAGATTTCTTAAAATTCTTACAATTTTGCGAATTTCGTCAAATTTTCGTAGCTAGTAGGTAGAGAGAATATCGTAGCCGCTAAGTAGATTTCTGCGGACCTCGGCGATTCTGTGCGAATTTTAGATAAGATAGGTTAGGTTAATAGAAAAAATTAGAATTACAACTGTTTGTGTTGGTTTTTTTTTGGTTTTTGGTTAATAAGGTTTAGCTAGTAAATTTTTAGAGTTTAGGTTTTAGATTTGTAATCTTAGGGTTAATCTCGAGTTTAGTTACTTTAAGTGTTAGTATATATAAAATAGATTAAGTTTAAGCGAATCGATTAGATTAAATTAAATTAAGTACATGCGCGACCAGCGATAATAGATTTTTAACGATTTTGTAGAAATTGAAAAGTTAAATAGAGGCAAATACCTTTAAAAAAAAAAAAAAAAAGGATAGAGGATAGGATAGAAGTTTGGATAGGATAGAGAATAGTATATGATAGATGATACTATAGGATAGAGGATAGGATAGGATAAAGGATAGGATCGGATAGAGGATAGGATAGGGGATTGGATAGGATAGAGAATAGGATAGGCTAGATGATAGGATAGAGAATAGGATAGGAAAGAGGATAGGATAGGATAGAGGATAGGATAGGGTAGAGGAAAGGATCGTATAGAGGATAGGATAGGTGATTGGAAAGGATAGAGGATAGGATAGGGTAGATGATAGGATAGAGAATAGGACACGATAGAGGATAGGATAGGATAGAGGATAGGATTGGACAGAGTACAGGATAGGGGATTGGATAGGATAGAGGATAGGATAGGATACAGGATAGGATAGGATAGAGGAGACGATAGAGGATAGGATAGGATAGAGGATAGGATAGGATAGCGGATAGGATAGGATAGAGGGTAGGATAGGATAGAGGACAGGATCGGATAGTTGATAGGATAGTGGATTGGATAGGATAGAGGATACGATAGGATAGAGGATAGGATAGGGTAGAGAATAGGATAGAGAATAGGATAGTATAGAGGATAAGATAGGGTAGAGGATAGGATAGGATAGAGGATAGGATAGGGTAGAGGATAGGATCGGATAAAGGATAGGATACGATAGAGGATAGTATAGGATAGAGGATAGGATATGATAGAGAATAGTATAGGATAGAGGACAGGATAGGATAGAGGATACGATATTATAGAGGATAGGATAGGATAGAGGATAGGATCGGATAGAGGTTAGGATAGGGGATTGGATAGGATAGAGGATAGGATAGGATAGAGGATAGGATAGGATAGAGGATAGGATAGGATAGAGGATAGGATAGGGTAGAGGGTAGGATAGGATAGGATAGAGGATAGGATAGGGTAGAGGATAGGATAGGATTGAGGATAGGATAGGATAGAGGATACGATATTATAGAGGATAGGATAGGATAGAGGATAGGATCGGATAGAGGATAGGATAGGGAATTGGATAGCATAGAGGATAGGATAGGATAGAGGATAGGATAGGGTAGAGGGTAGGATAGGATAGGATAGAGGATAGGATAGGATAGCGGATAGGATAGGATAGAGGATAGGATAGGATAGAGGACAGGATCGGATAGTTGATAGGATAGTGGATTGGATAGGATAGAGGATACGATAGGATAGAGGATAGGACAGGGTAGAGGATAGGATAGAGAATAGGATTGGATAGAGGATAAGATAGGATAGAGGATAGGATAGGATAGAGGATAGGATAGGGTAGAGTATAGGATACAGAATAGGATAGGATAGAGGATAGGACAGGATAGAGGATCGGATAGGATAGAGGATAGGATAGGATAGAGGATAGGATAGAGGATAGGATAGAGGATAGGATAGAAGTTTGGATAGGATAGAGAATAGTATATGATAGATGATACTATAGGATAGAGGATAGGATAGGATAAAGGATAGGATCGGATAGAGGATAGGATAGGGGATTGGATAGGATAGAGAATAGGATAGGCTAGATGATAGGATAGAGAATAGGATAGGAAAGAGGATAGGATAGGATAGAGGATAGGATAGGGTAGAGGATAGGATCGTATAGAGGATAGGATAGGTGATTGGGTAGGATAGAGGATAGGATAGGGTAGATGATAGGATAGAGAATAGGACAGGATAGAGGATAGGATAGGATAGAGGATAGGATTGGACAGAGTACAGGATAGGGGATTGGATAGGATAGAGGATAGGATAGGATACAGGATAGGATAGGATAGAGGAGACGATAGAGGATAGGATAGGATAGAGGATAGGATAGGATAGCGGATAGGATAGGATAGAGGATAGGATAGGATAGAGGACAGGATCGGATAGTTGATAGGATAGTGGATTGGATAGGATAGAGGATACGATAGGATAGAGGATAGGATAGGGTAGAGGATAGGATAGAGAATAGGATAGTATAGAGGATAAGATAGGATAGAGGATAGGATAGGATAGAGGATAGGATAGGGTAGAGTATAGGATACAGAATAGGATAGGATAGAGGATAGGATAGGGGAGAGGATAGGATCGGATAGATGATAGGATAGGGAATTGGATAGCATAGAGGATTGGATAGGATAGAGGATAGGATAGGGTAGAGGGTAGGATAGGATAGGATAGAGGATAGGATAGGGTAGAGGATAGGATAGGATTGAGGATAGGATAGGATAGAGGATAGGGTACAGGATTGGATAGGATAGAGGATAGTATAGGATACAGGATAAGATAGGATAGAGAATAGTATAGGATAGATGATATTATAGGATAGAGGATAGGATCCTATAGAGGATAGGATAGGTGATTGGGTAGGATAGAGGATAGGATAGGGTAGATGATAGGATAGAGAATAGGACAGGATAGAGGATAGGATAGGATAGAGGATAGGATTGGACAGAGTACAGGATAGGGGATTGGATAGGATAGAGGATAGGATAGGATACAGGATAGGATAGGATAGAGGAGACGATAGAGGATAGGATAGGATAGAGGATAGGATAGGATAGCGGATAGGATAGGATAGAGGATAGGATAGGATAGAGGACAGGATCGGATAGTTGATAGGATAGTGGATTGGATAGGATAGAGGATACGATAGGATAGAGGATAGGATAGGGTAGAGGATAGGATAGAGAATAGGATAGTATAGAGGATAAGATAGGATAGAGGATAGGATAGGATAGAGGATAGGATAGGGTAGAGTATAGGATACAGAATAGGATAGGATAGAGGATAGGATAGGGGAGAGGATAGGATCGGATAGAGGATAGGATAGGGAATTGGATAGCATAGAGGATTGGATAGGATAGAGGATAGGATAGGGTAGAGGGTAGGATAGGATAGGATAGAGGATAGGATAGGGTAGAGGATAGGATAGGATTGAGGATAGGATAGGATAGAGGATAGGGTACAGGATTGGATAGGATAGAGGATAGTATAGGATACAGGATAAGATAGGATAGAGAATAGTATAGGATAGATGATATTATAGGATAGAGGATAGGATAGGATAAAGGATAGGATCGGATAGAGGATAGGATAGGGGATTGGATAGGATAGAGGATAGGATAGGGTAGATGTTAGGATAGAGAATAGGATAGGAAAGAGGATAGGATAGGATAGAGGATAGGATCGGATAGAGGATAGGATAGGGGATTGGATAGTATACAGGATAGAATAGGATAGAGGATAGGATAGGACAGAGGATAGGATAGGATAGAGGATAGGATAGGATACAGGATAGGATAGGGTAGATGATAGGATAGAGAATATGATAGGATAGAGGATAGGATAGGATAGAGGATAGGATCGGATAGAGGATACGATATAATAGAGCATAGGATAGGATAGAGGATAGGATCGGATAGAGGTTAGGATAGGGGATTGGATAGGATAGAGGATAGGATAGGATAGAGGATAGGATAGGATAGGGGATAGGATAGGGTAGAGGGTAGGATAGGATAGGATAGAGGATAGGATAGGGTAGAGGATAGGATAGGATTGAGGATAGGATAGGATAGAGGATACGATATTATAGAGGATAGGATAGGATAGAGGATAGGATCGGATAGAGGATAGGATAGGGAATTGGATAGCATAGAGGATAGGATAGGATAGAGGATAGGATAGGGTAGAGGGTAGGATAGGATAGGATAGAGGATAGGATAGGATAGCGGATAGGATAGGATAGAGGATAGGATAGGATAGAGGACAGGATCGGATAGTTGATAGGATAGTGGATTGGATAGGATAGAGGATACGATAGGATAGAGGATAGGACAGGGTAGAGGATAGGATAGAGAATAGGATTGGATAGAGGATAAGATAGGATAGAGGATAGGATAGGATAGAGGATAGGATAGGGTAGAGTATAGGATACAGAATAGGATAGGATAGAGGATAGGACAGGATAGAGGATCGGATAGGATAGAGGATAGGATAGGATAGAGGATAGGATAGAGGATAGGATAGAGGATAGGATAGAAGTTTGGATAGGATAGAGAATAGTATATGATAGATGATACTATAGGATAGAGGATAGGATAGGATAAAGGATAGGATCGGATAGAGGATAGGATAGGGGATTGGATAGGATAGAGAATAGGATAGGCTAGATGATAGGATAGAGAATAGGATAGGAAAGAGGATAGGATAGGATAGAGGATAGGATAGGGTAGAGGATAGGATCGTATAGAGGATAGGATAGGTGATTGGGTAGGATAGAGGATAGGATAGGGTAGATGATAGGATAGAGAATAGGACAGGATAGAGGATAGGATAGGATAGAGGATAGGATTGGACAGAGTACAGGATAGGGGATTGGATAGGATAGAGGATAGGATAGGATACAGGATAGGATAGGATAGAGGAGACGATAGAGGATAGGATAGGATAGAGGATAGGATAGGATAGCGGATAGGATAGGATAGAGGATAGGATAGGATAGAGGACAGGATCGGATAGTTGATAGGATAGTGGATTGGATAGGATAGAGGATACGATAGGATAGAGGATAGGATAGGGTAGAGGATAGGATAGAGAATAGGATAGTATAGAGGATAAGATAGGATAGAGGATAGGATAGGATAGAGGATAGGATAGGGTAGAGTATAGGATACAGAATAGGATAGGATAGAGGATAGGATAGGGGAGAGGATAGGATCGGATAGATGATAGGATAGGGAATTGGATAGCATAGAGGATTGGATAGGATAGAGGATAGGATAGGGTAGAGGGTAGGATAGGATAGGATAGAGGATAGGATAGGGTAGAGGATAGGATAGGATTGAGGATAGGATAGGATAGAGGATAGGGTACAGGATTGGATAGGATAGAGGATAGTATAGGATACAGGATAAGATAGGATAGAGAATAGTATAGGATAGATGATATTATAGGATAGAGGATAGGATCCTATAGAGGATAGGATAGGTGATTGGGTAGGATAGAGGATAGGATAGGGTAGATGATAGGATAGAGAATAGGACAGGATAGAGGATAGGATAGGATAGAGGATAGGATTGGACAGAGTACAGGATAGGGGATTGGATAGGATAGAGGATAGGATAGGATACAGGATAGGATAGGATAGAGGAGACGATAGAGGATAGGATAGGATAGAGGATAGGATAGGATAGCGGATAGGATAGGATAGAGGATAGGATAGGATAGAGGACAGGATCGGATAGTTGATAGGATAGTGGATTGGATAGGATAGAGGATACGATAGGATAGAGGATAGGATAGGGTAGAGGATAGGATAGAGAATAGGATAGTATAGAGGATAAGATAGGATAGAGGATAGGATAGGATAGAGGATAGGATAGGGTAGAGTATAGGATACAGAATAGGATAGGATAGAGGATAGGATAGGGGAGAGGATAGGATCGGATAGAGGATAGGATAGGGAATTGGATAGCATAGAGGATTGGATAGGATAGAGGATAGGATAGGGTAGAGGGTAGGATAGGATAGGATAGAGGATAGGATAGGGTAGAGGATAGGATAGGATTGAGGATAGGATAGGATAGAGGATAGGGTACAGGATTGGATAGGATAGAGGATAGTATAGGATACAGGATAAGATAGGATAGAGAATAGTATAGGATAGATGATATTATAGGATAGAGGATAGGATAGGATAAAGGATAGGATCGGATAGAGGATAGGATAGGGGATTGGATAGGATAGAGGATAGGATAGGGTAGATGTTAGGATAGAGAATAGGATAGGAAAGAGGATAGGATAGGATAGAGGATAGGATCGGATAGAGGATAGGATAGGGGATTGGATAGTATACAGGATAGAATAGGATAGAGGATAGGATAGGACAGAGGATAGGATAGGATAGAGGATAGGATAGGATACAGGATAGGATAGGGTAGATGATAGGATAGAGAATATGATAGGATAGAGGATAGGATAGGATAGAGGATAGGATCGGATAGAGGATACGATATAATAGAGCATAGGATAGGATAGAGGATAGGATCGGATAGAGGTTAGGATAGGGGATTGGATAGGATAGAGGATAGGATAGGGTAGAGGATAGGATAGGATAGGATAGAGGATAGGATAGGGTAGAGGATAGGATAGCATTGAGGAAAGGATAGGATAGAGGATAGGATCGGATAGAGGATAGGATAGGGGATTGGATAGGATAGAGGATAGGATAGAGGATAGGATAGGATAGGATAGAGGATATGATTGAGGATTGGATAGGATAGAGGATACGATATTATAGAGGATAGGATAGCATAGAGGATAGGATCGGATAGAGGATATAATAGGGGATTGGATAGGATAGAGGATACGATAGAGGATAGGATAGAGGATAGGATAGAGGATAGGATAGAGGATAGGATAGAGGATAGGATAGAGGATAGGATAGAGGATAGGATAGAAGATTGGATAGGATAGAGAATGGTATAGGATAGATGATACTATAGGATAGAGGATAGGATAGGATAAAGGATAGGATCTTATAGAGGATAGGAAAGAGGATAGGATAGGATAGAGGATAGGATAGGGTAGAGCCTAGGATCGTATAGAGGATAGGATAGGTGATTGGATAGGATAGAGGATAGGATAGGGTAGATGATAGGATAGGGTAGATGATAGGATGGAGAATAGGACAGGATAGAGGATAGGATAGGATAGAGGATAGGATAGGATAGGATAGGATAGAGGATAGGATAGGATAGAGGATAGGATAGGGTAGAGGATAGTATAGAGAAGAGGATAGGATAGAGGGTAGGATAGTATAGAGGATAGGATCGGATAGAGGATAGGATACGATAGAGGATAGGATAGAGAATAGGATAGGTTAGATGATACTGTAGGATAGAGGATAGGATAGAGGACATGATATTATAGAGGATAGGATAGGATAGAGGATTGGATAGGGGATTGGATAGGATAGAGGATAGGATAGGATAGGATAGATGATAATATAGGATAGAGGATAGGATAGGATTGAGGATAGGATAGGATATTGGATAGGATAGGACACAGCAGACGATAGAGGATAGGATAGAGAATAGGATACGATAGATGATAGTATAGGATGGAGGATAGGATAGGATAGAGGATAGGATAGAGAATAGGATAGGATAGAGGATAGGATAGGATAGAGAATAGGCTCGGATAGAGGATAGGATAGGGGATAGGATAGGATAGAGGATACGATAGGATAGACGATAGGATAGGGTAGAGGATAGGATAGAGAATAGGATAGGATAGAGGATAGGATAGGATAGAGGATAGGATCGGATAGAGGATAGGATACGATAGAGGATAGTATAGGATAGAGGATAGGATAGGATAGAGAATAGTATAGGATAGATGATATTATAGGATAGAACAGACGATAGAGGATAGGATAGAGAATAGGATAGGTTAGATGATAGTATAGGATAGAGGATAGGATAGAGAATAGGATAGGTTAGATGATAGTATAGGATAGAGGATAGGATAGAGAATAGGATAGGTTAGATGATAGTATAGGATAGAGGATAGGATAGAGAATACGATATTATAGAGGATAGGATAGCATAGAGGATTATATAGGGGATTGGATAGGAGAGACGATAGGAGACGATAGAGGATAGTATAGGATAGAGGATATCATAGGGTAGAGAATAGTATAGGATAGATGATATTATAGGATAAAGGATAGGATCGGATAGAGGATTGGATAGAGAATACGATAGGTTCGATGATAGTATAGGATAGAGGATAGGATAGAGGATACGATATTATAGAGGATAGGATAGGGCAGAGGATAGGATAGAGGATAGGATCGGATAGAGGATAGGATAGGGAATTGGATAGCATAGAGGATAGGATAGGATAGAGGATAGGATAGGGTAGAGGGTAGGATATGATAGGATAGAGGATAGGATAGGGTAGAGGGTAGGATATGATAGGATAGAGGATAGGATAGGATTGAGGATAGGATAGGATAGAGGATAGGGTGCAGGATTGGATAGGATAGAGGATAGTATAGGATACAGGATAAGATAGGATAGAGAATAGTATAGGATAGATGATATTATAGGATAGAGGATAGGATAGGATAAAGGATAGGATCGGATAGAGGATAGGATAGGGGATTGGATAGGATAGAGGATAGGATAGGGTAGATGTTAGGATAGAGAAAAGGATAGGAAAGAGGATAGGATAGGATAGAGGATAGGATCGGATAGAGGATAGGATAGGGGATTGGATAGTATACAGGATAGGATAGGATAGAGGATAGGATAGGATAGAGGATAGGATAGGATAGAGGATAGGATAGGATAGAGAATAGTATAGGATAGATGATATTATAGTATAGAGGATAGGATAGGATAGACTATAGGATCGTATAGAGGATAGGATAGGTGATTGGATAGGATAGAGGATAGGATAGGGTAGATGATAGGATAGAGAATAGGACAGGAAATAGGATAGGATAGGATAGAGGATAGGATCGGATAGAGGATAGGATAGGGGATTGGATAGTATACAGGATAGGATAGGATAGAGGATAGGATAGGATAGAGGATAGGATAGGATAGAGGATAGGATAGGATAGAGGATAGGATAGGATAAAGGATAGGATAGGATAGAGGATAGGCTGGGATAGAGGATATGATAGGATAGAGGATAGGATAGGATAGAGGATAGGATAGGATAGAGGAGAGGATAGGATAGAGGATAGGATAGAGTTGAGGATTGGATAGGATTGAGGATAGGATAGGATAGTGGATAGGATAGGGGATTGCATAGGATAGAGGATAGGATAGGATAGGATAGATGATATTATAGGATAGAGGATAGGATAGGATAGAGGATAGGATCGGATAGAGGATATAATAGGGGATTGGATAGGATAGAGGATAGGATAGGGGATTGGATAGGATAGAGGATATGATAGGATAGAAGATAGGATAGGATAGAGGTTAGGAGAGGATTCAGGATAGGATAGGATAGTGGATAGGATATGATAGAACAGACGATAGAGGATAGGATAGGATAGAGGATAGGATAGGATAGAGGATAGCATCGGATAGAGGATAGGATAGGGGATTGGATAGGATAGAGGATAGGATAGGACACAGGATAGGTTAGGATAGAGGGTAGGATAGAGGATAGGATAGAGGATAGGATAGAAGATTGGATAGGATAGAGGATAGGATAGGATAGCGGATAGGATAGGATAGAGGATAGGATAGGATAGAGGACAGGATCGGATAGTTGATAGGATAGTGGATTGGATAGGATAGAGGATACGATAGGATAGAGGATAGGATAGGGTAGAGGATAAGATAGAGAATAGGATAGAATAGAGGATAAGATAGGATAGAGGATAGGATAGGATAGAGGATAGGATAGGGTAGAGTATAGGATACAGAATAGGATAGGATGGAGGATAGGATAGGGGAGAGGATAGGATCGGATAGAGAATAGGATACGATAGAGGATAGTATAGGATAGAGGATAGGATCGTATACAGGATAGGATAGGTGATTGGATAGGATAGAGGATAGGATAGGGTAGATGATAGGATAGAGAATAGGACAGGATAGAGAATAGGATAGGATAGAGAATAGGATAGGAAAGAGGATAGGATAGGATAGAGGATAGGATAGGGTAGAGGAAAGGATCGTATAGAGGATAGGATAGGTGATTGGATAGGATAGAGGATAGGATAGGGTAGATGATAGGATAGAGAATAGGACACGATAGAGGATAGGATAGGATAGAGGATAGGATTGGACAGAGTACAGGATAGGGGATTGGATAGGATAGAGGATAGGATAGGATACAGGATAGGATAGGATAGAGGAGACGATAGAGGATAGGATAGGATAGAGGATAGGATAGGATAGCGGATAGGATAGGATAGAGGATAGGATAGGATAGAGGACAGGATCGGATAGTTGATAGGATAGTGGATTGGATAGGATAGAGGATACGATAGGATAGAGGATAGGATAGGGTAGAGAATAGGATAGAGAATAGGATAGTATAGAGGATAAGATAGGGTAGAGGATAGGATAGGGTAGAGGATAGGATCGGATAAAGGATAGGATACGATAGAGGATAGTATAGGATAGAGGATAGGATATGATAGAGAATAGTATAGGATAGAGGATAGGATAGGATAGAGGATACGATATTATAGAGGATAGGATAGGCTAGAGGATAGGATCGGATAGAGGTTAGGATAGGGGATTGGATAGGATAGAGGATAGGATAGGATAGAGGATAGGATAGGATAGAGGATAGGATAGGATAGAGGATAGGATAGGGTAGAGGGTAGGATAGGATAGGATAGAGGATAGGATAGGGTAGAGGATAGGATAGGATTGAGGATAGGATAGGATAGAGGATACGATATTATAGAGGATAGGATAGGATAGAGGATAGGATCGGATAGAGGATAGGATAGGGAATTGGATTGCATAGAGGATAGGATAGGATAGAGGATAGGATAGGGTAGAGGGTAGGATAGGATAGGATAGAGGATAGGATAGGATAGCGGATAGGATAGGATAGAGGATAGGATAGGATAGAGGACAGGATCGGATAGTTGATAGGATAGTGGATTGGATAGGATAGAGGATACGATAGGATAGAGGATAGGACAGGGTAAAGGATAGGATAGAGAATAGGATTGGATAGAGGATAAGATAGGATAGAGGATAGGATAGGATAGAGGATAGGATAGGGTAGAGTATAGGATACAGAATAGGATAGGATAGAGGATAGGACAGGATAGAGGATCGGATAGGATAGAGGATAGGATAGGATAGAGGATAGGATAGAGGATAGGATAGAGGATAGGATAGAAGTTTGGATAGGATAGAGAATAGTATATGATAGATGATACTATAGGATAGAGGATAGGATAGGATAAAGGATAGGATCGGATAGAGGATAGGATAGGGGATTGGATAGGATAGAGAATAGGATAGGCTAGATGATAGGATAGAGAATAGGATAGGAAAGAGGATAGGATAGGATAGAGGATAGGATAGGGTAGAGGATAGGATCGTATAGAGGATAGGATAGGTGATTGGGTAGGATAGAGGATAGGATAGGGTAGATGATAGGATAGAGAATAGGACAGGATAGAGGATAGGATAGGATAGAGGATAGGATTGGACAGAGTACAGGATAGGGGATTGGATAGGATAGAGGATAGGATAGGATACAGGATAGGATAGGATAGAGGAGACGATAGAGGATAGGATAGGATAGAGGATAGGATAGGATAGCGGATAGGATAGGATAGAGGATAGGATAGGATAGAGGACAGGATCGGATAGTTGATAGGATAGTGGATTGGATAGGATAGAGGATACGATAGGATAGAGGATAGGATAGGGTAGAGGATAGGATAGAGAATAGGATAGTATAGAGGATAAGATAGGATAGAGGATAGGATAGGATAGAGGATAGGATAGGGTAGAGTATAGGATACAGAATAGGATAGGATAGAGGATAGGATAGGGGAGAGGATAGGATCGGATAGAGGATAGGATAGGGAATTGGATAGCATAGAGGATTGGATAGGATAGAGGATAGGATAGGGTAGAGGGTAGGATAGGATAGGATAGAGGATAGGATAGGGTAGAGGATAGGATAGGATTGAGGATAGGATAGGATAGAGGATAGGGTACAGGATTGGATAGGATAGAGGATAGTATAGGATACAGGATAAGATAGGATAGAGAATAGTATAGGATAGATGATATTATAGGATAGAGGATAGGATCCTATAGAGGATAGGATAGGTGATTGGGTAGGATAGAGGATAGGATAGGGTAGATGATAGGATAGAGAATAGGACAGGATAGAGGATAGGATAGGATAGAGGATAGGATTGGACAGAGTACAGGATAGGGGATTGGATAGGATAGAGGATAGGATAGGATACAGGATAGGATAGGATAGAGGAGACGATAGAGGATAGGATAGGATAGAGGATAGGATAGGATAGCGGATAGGATAGGATAGAGGATAGGATAGGATAGAGGACAGGATCGGATAGTTGATAGGATAGTGGATTGGATAGGATAGAGGATACGATAGGATAGAGGATAGGATAGGGTAGAGGATAGGATAGAGAATAGGATAGTATAGAGGATAAGATAGGATAGAGGATAGGATAGGATACAGGATAGGATAGGATAGAGGAGACGATAGAGGATAGGATAGGGTAGAGGATAGGATAGGATTGAGGATAGGATAGGATAGAGGATAGGGTACAGGATTGGATAGGATAGAGGATAGTATAGGATACAGGATAAGATAGGATAGAGAATAGTATAGGATAGATGATATTATAGGATAGAGGATAGGATAGGATAAAGGATAGGATCGGATAGAGGATAGGATAGGGGATTGGATAGGATAGAGGATAGGATAGGGTAGATGTTAGGATAGAGAATAGGATAGGAAAGAGGATAGGATAGGATAGAGGATAGGATCGGATAGAGGATAGGATAGGGGATTGGATAGTATACAGGATAGGATAGGATAGAGGATAGGATAGGACAGAGGATATCATAGGATAGAGGATAGGATAGGATAGAGGATAGGATAGGATAGAGAATAGTATAGGATAGATGATATTATAGTATAGAGGATAGGATAGGTGATTTGATAGGATAGAGGATAGGATAGGGTAGATGATAGGATAGAGAATAGGACAGGAAAGAGGATAGGATAGGATAGAGGATAGGATCGGATAGAGGATAGGATAGGGGATTGGATAGTATACAGGATAGGATAGGATAGAGGATAGGATAGGTTAGGATAGAGAATAGTATAGCATAGATGATATTATAGGATAGAGGATAGGATAGGATAGAGGATAGGATCGTATAGAGGATGGGATAGGTGATTGGATAGGATAGAGGATAGGATAGGGTAGATGATAGGTTAGAGAATAGGATAGGATAGAGGATAGGATAGGATAGAGGATAGGATCGGATAGAGGATAGGATATGATAGAGAATAGTATAGGATATAGGATAGGATAGGATAGAGGATACGATATTATAGAGGATACGATAGGATAGAGGATAGGATCGGATAGAGGTTAGGATAGGGGATTGTATAGGATAGAGGATAGGATAGGATAGAGGATAGGATAGGATAGAGGATAGGATAGGATAGCGGATAGGATAGGATAGAGGATAGGATAGGATAGAGGACAGGATCGGATAGTTGATAGGATAGTGGATTGGATAGGATAGAGGATAGGATAGGATAGAGGATAGGATAGAGGATAGGATAGGATAGAGGATAGGATAGGATAGGGTAGATGATAGGATAGAGAATAGGACAGGATAGAGGATAGGATAGGATAGAGGATAGGATTGGACAGAGTACAGGATAGGGGATTGGATAGGATAGAGGATAGGATAGGATACAGGATAGGATAGGATAGAGGAGACGATAGAGGATAGGATAGGATAGAGGATAGGATAGGATAGGATAGAGGATATTATAGGATAGAGGATAGGATAGGATAGAGGATTAGAATAGGATAGGATAGAGGATAGGATAGGGTTGAGGATAGGATAGGATTGAGGATAGGATAGGATAGTGGATAGGATAGGGGATTGGATAGGATAGAGGATAGGATAGGTTAGGATAGAGAATAGTATAGCATAGATGATATTATAGGATAGAGGATAGGATAGGATAGAGGATAGGATCGTATAGAGGATGGGATAGGTGATTGGATAGGATAGAGGATAGGATAGGGTAGATGATAGGTTAGAGAATAGGATAGGATAGAGGATAGGATAGGATAGAGGATAGGATCGGATAGAGGACAGGATCGGATAGAGGATAGTATAGGATATAGGATAGGATAGGATAGAGGATACGATATTATAGAGGATAGGATAGGATAGAGGATAGGATCATATAGAGGTTAGGATAGGGGATTGGATAGGATAGAGGATAGGATAGGATAGAGGATAGGATAGGATAGGGGATAGGATAGGGTAGAGGGTAGGATAGGATAGGATAGAGGATAGGATAGGGTAGAGGATAGGATAGGATTGAGGATAGGATAGGATAGAGGATACGATATTATAGAGGATAGGATGGGATAGAGGATAGGATCGGGTAGAGGATAGGATCGGATAGAGGATAGGATAGGGAATTGGATAGGATAGAGGATAGGATAGGATAGAGGATAGGATAGCATAGAGGATAGGATACGGTAGAGGGTAGGATAGGATAGTATAGAGGATAGGATAGGGTAGAGGATAGGATAGGATAGAGGATAGGATCGGATAGAGGATAGGATTGGATAGAGGATAGGATAGGGGATTGGATAGGATAGAGGATAGGATAGGACACAGGATAGGATATGATAGAGGATAGGATAGAGGATAGGATAGAGGATAGGATAGAGGATAGGATAGAGGATAGGATAGAAGATTGGATAGGATAGAGGATAGGATAGAGGATAGGATAGAAGATTGGATAGGATAGAGGATAGGATAGGATAGCGGATAGGATAGGGGATTGGATAGTATAGAAGATAGGATTGGATGTAGGATAGGATAGGATAGAGGATAGGATAGGATAGAGGATAGGATCGGATAGAGGATAGGATAGGGTAGAGTATAGGATACAGAATAGGATAGGATAGAGGATAGGATAGGATAGAGGATAGGATCGGATAGAGGATA
This sequence comes from Halictus rubicundus, assembly GCF_050948215.1. Lineage (NCBI taxonomy): Eukaryota > Metazoa > Arthropoda > Insecta > Hymenoptera > Halictidae > Halictus > Halictus rubicundus. The sequence continues at coordinate 509,808 of NW_027488689.1, forward strand.
GGATACGATAGAGGATAGTGTAGGATAGAGGATACGATAGTATAGAGAATAGTATAGGATATATGATATTATAGGATAGAGGATAGGATAGGGTAGAGGATAGGATAGAGAATAGGATAGGATAGAGGTTTGGATAGGATAGAGGATATAATAGGGGATTGGATAGGATAGAGGATACGATAGAGGATAGGATAGAGGATAGGATAGAGGATAGGATAGAGGATAGGATAGAGGATAGGATAGGATAGAGAATAGTATGGGATAGATGATATTATAGGATATAGGATAGGATCCTATAGAGGATAGGATAGGTGATTGGATAGGATAGAGGATAGGATAGGGTAGAGGATAGGATAGAGAATAGGATAGGATAGAGGATAGGATAGGATAGAGGATAGGATCGGATAGAGGATAGGATAGGATAGAGGATAGGATAGGATAGAGGTTAGGATAGGGGATTGGATAGGATAGAGGATAGGATAGGGTAGATGTTATGATAGAGAATAGGATAGAAAAGAGGATAGGATAGGATAGAGGATAGGATAGGGTAGAGGATAGAGGATAGGATAGCATAGAGGATAGGATCGGATAGAGGGTAGGATACGATAGAGGATAGTATAGGATAGAGGATAGGATAGGATAGAGAATAGTATAGGATAGATGATATTATAGGATAGAGGATAGGATAGGATAGAGGATAGGATCGGATAGAGGATATAATAGGGGATTGGATAGGATAGAGGATACGATAGAGGATAGGATAGAGGATAGGATAGAGGATAGGATAGAGGATAGGATAGAGGATAGGATAGAGGATAGGATAGAGGATAGGATAGAGGATAGGATAGAGGATAGGATAGAGGATAGGATAGAAGATTGGATAGGATAGAGAATAGTATAGGATAGATGATACTATAGGATAGAGGATAGGATAGGATAAAGGATAGGATCGGATAGAGGATAGGAAAGAGGATAGGATAGGATAGAGGATAGGATAGGGTAGAGCCTAGGATATTATAGAGGATAGGATAGGTGATTGGATAGGATAGAGGATAGGATAGGGTAGATGATAGGATAGGGTAGATGATAGGATAGAGAATAGGACAGGATAGAGGATAGGATAGGATAGAGGATAGGATCGGATAGAGGATAGGATAGGGGATTGGATAGTATAGAGGATAGCATAGGATAGAGGATAGGATTGGATAGAGGAGCGGATAGGATAGAGGATAGGATAGGATAGAGGATAGCATAGGATAGAGGATAGGATAGGGGATTGGATAGGTTAGAGGATAGGGTAGGATAGAGGATATTATAGGATAGAGGATTGGATAGGATAGAGGATACGACATTATAGAGGATAGGATAGGATAGAGGATAGGATCGGATAGAGGATAGGATAGGGGATTGGATAGGATAGAGGATAGGATAGGATAGAGGATAGGATAGGGTAGAGGATAGGATTGGATAGTTGATAGGATAGGGGATTGGATAGGATAGAGGATACGATAGGATAGAGGATAGGATAGGGTAGAGGATAGGATAGGGGATTGGATATGATAGAAGATACGAGACGATAGAGGATAGTATAGGATAGAGGATAAGATAGTATAGAGAAAAGTACAGGATATGTGATATTATAGGATAGAGGATAGGAGAGGATAAAGGATAGGTTCGGATACAGGATAGGATAGGTGATTGGATAGGATAGAGGATAGGATAGGTTAGAGGATAGGATAGGGTAGATGATAGGATAGAGAATAGGATAGGATAGAGGATAGGATAGGATAGAGGATAGGATGGGATAGAGGATAGGATACGATAGAGGATAGTATAGGATAGAGGATAGGATAGGATAGAGAATAGTATGGGATAGATGATATTATACGATAGAAGATAGGATTGGATAGAGGATAGGAGAGGATTGAGGATAGGATAGCATACTGGATAGGATAGGATAGAACAGACGATAGAGGATAGGATAGAGAATAGGATAGATGATAGTATAGGATAGAGGATTGGATAGGATAGAGGATAGGATCAGATAGAGGATAGGATATGGGATTGGGTAGTATAGAGGATAGGATAGGATAAAGGATAGGATAGGGTAGAGGATAGGATAGGATAGAGGATAGGATAGGGTAGATGATAGGATAGAGAATAGGATAGGATAGAGGATAGGATAGGATAGAGGATAGGATGGGATAGAGGATAGGATACGATAGAGGATAGTATAGGATAGAGGATAGGATAGGATAGAGAATAGTATGGGATAGATGATATTATACGATAGAAGATAGGATTGGATAGAGGATAGGAGAGGATTGAGGATAGGATAGCATACTGGATAGGATAGGATAGAACAGACGATAGAGGATAGGATAGAGAATAGGATAGATGATAGTAGAGGATAGAGGATTGGATAGGATAGAGGATAGGATCAGATAGAGGATAGGATATGGGAATGGGTAGTATAGAGGATAGGATAGGATAAAGGATAGGATAGGGTAGAGGATAGGATAGGATAGAGGATAGGATAGGGTAGAGGATAGGATATTACAGAGGATAGTATAGCATGGAGGATTATATAGGGGATTGGATAGGAGAGACGATATTATAGGATAGAGGATAGGATAGGACAGATGATAGGATAGGATAGAGGATAGGATGGGGGATTGGATAGGATAGAGGATATGATAGGATAGAAGATAGGATAGGATAGAGGATAGGAGAGGATTGAGGATAGGATAGGATAGTGGATAGGAAGGATGGGGATGGCTCTTTTGCGCACAGACGATTGCGCACGACGGCATGGCACACGGTTCTTTTGGACACGGTATTATTGGACACACGGTTCTTTTGGACACAGTAACATTGGACACAGTGGGTTAGGGTTAGGGTTAGGGTTAGGAAAGAGGAAAACCCACTGTGTCCAATTTTACTGTGTCCAATAGAACCGTGTGCCATGCCGTCGTGCGCAATCGTCTGTGCGCAAAAGATGGCCTCTCGATAGGATAGGATAGAACAGACGATAGAGGATAGGATAGAGAATAGGATAGGTTAGATGATAGTATAGGATAGAGGATAGGATAGAGAATACGATATGATAGAGGATAGGATAGCATAGAGGATTATATAGGGGATTGGATAGGAGAGACGATAGGAGACGATAGAGGATAGTATAGGATAGAGGATAGGATAGGATAGAGAATAGTATAGGATAGAGGATAGGATAGGATAGAGGATACGATATTATAGAGGATAGGATAGGATAGATGATAGTATAGGATAGAGGATAGGATAGGATTGAGGATAGGATAGGATAATGGATAGGATAGGATAGAGCAGACGATAGAGGATAGGATAGAGAATAGGATACGACAGATGATAGTATAGGATGGAGGATAGGAGAGGATTGAGGATAGGATAGGATAGTGGATGGAATAGGATAGACCTGACGATAGAGGATTGGATAGAGAATAGGATAGGTTCGATGATAGTATAGGATAGAGGATAGGATAGAGGATACGATATTATAGAGGATAGGATAGGGTAGAGGATAGGATAGAGGATTGGATAGGATAGAGGATAGGATAGGATAGAGGATAGTATAGGATAGAGGATAGGATAGGATAGAGGATAGGATAGGATAGAGGATAGGAGAGGATTGAGGATAGGATAGGATAGTGGATAGGATAGGATAGAACAGACGATAGAGGATAGGATAGAGAATAGGATAGGATAGAGGATAGGATAGGATAGAAGATAGGATCGGATAGAGGATAGGATAGGGAATTGGATAGGATAGAGGATATAATAGGGTAGAGGATAGGATAGAGAATAGGATAGGATAGATGATAAGATAGGATAGAGGATAGGATAGGATAGAGGATAGGATAGGGTAGAGTATAGGATACAGCATAGGATAGGATAGAGGATAGGATATGATAGAGGATAGGATCGGATAGAGGATAGGATACGATAGAGGATAGTATAGGATAGAGGATAGGATAGGATAGAGAATAGTATAGGATAAATGATATTATAGGATAGAGGATAGGATAGGGTAGAGGATATAATAGAGAATAGGATAGGATAGAGAATAGTATACGATAGATGATATTATAGGATAGAGGATAGGATAGGATAGAGGATAGGAACGGATAGAGGATAGGATAGGGGATTGGATAGATGATAGTATAGGATAGAGGATTGGATAGGATAGAGGATAGGATCAGATAGAGGATAGGATATGGGATTGGGTAGTATAGAGGATAGGATAGGATAAAGGATAGGATAGGGTAGAGGATAGGATAGGATAGAGGATAGGATAGGGTAGATGATAGGATAGAGAATAGGATAGGATAGAGGATAGGATAGGATAGAGGATAGGATGGGATAGAGGATAGGATACGATAGAGGATAGTATAGGATAGAGGATAGGATAGGATAGAGAATAGTATGGGATAGATGATATTATACGATAGAAGATAGGATTGGATAGAGGATAGGAGAGGATTGAGGATAGGATAGCATACTGGATAGGATAGGATAGAACAGACGATAGAGGATAGGATAGAGAATAGGATAGATGATAGTAGAGGATAGAGGATTGGATAGGATAGAGGATAGGATCAGATAGAGGATAGGATATGGGAATGGGTAGTATAGAGGATAGGATAGGATAAAGGATAGGATAGGGTAGAGGATAGGATAGGATAGAGGATAGGATAGGGTAGAGGATAGGATATTACAGAGGATAGTATAGCATGGAGGATTATATAGGGGATTGGATAGGAGAGACGATATTATAGGATAGAGGATAGGATAGGACAGATGATAGGATAGGATAGAGGATAGGATGGGGGATTGGATAGGATAGAGGATATGATAGGATAGAAGATAGGATAGGATAGAGGATAGGAGAGGATTGAGGATAGGATAGGATAGTGGATAGGAAGGATGGGGATGGCTCTTTTGCGCACAGACGATTGCGCACGACGGCATGGCACACGGTTCTTTTGGACACGGTATTATTGGACACACGGTTCTTTTGGACACAGTAACATTGGACACAGTGGGTTAGGGTTAGGGTTAGGGTTAGGAAAGAGGAAAACCCACTGTGTCCAATTTTACTGTGTCCAATAGAACCGTGTGCCATGCCGTCGTGCGCAATCGTCTGTGCGCAAAAGATGGCCTCTCGATAGGATAGGATAGAACAGACGATAGAGGATAGGATAGAGAATAGGATAGGTTAGATGATAGTATAGGATAGAGGATAGGATAGAGAATACGATATGATAGAGGATAGGATAGCATAGAGGATTATATAGGGGATTGGATAGGAGAGACGATAGGAGACGATAGAGGATAGTATAGGATAGAGGATAGGATAGGATAGAGAATAGTATAGGATAGAGGATAGGATAGGATAGAGGATACGATATTATAGAGGATAGGATAGGATAGATGATAGTATAGGATAGAGGATAGGATAGGATTGAGGATAGGATAGGATAATGGATAGGATAGGATAGAGCAGACGATAGAGGATAGGATAGAGAATAGGATACGACAGATGATAGTATAGGATGGAGGATAGGAGAGGATTGAGGATAGGATAGGATAGTGGATGGAATAGGATAGACCTGACGATAGAGGATTGGATAGAGAATAGGATAGGTTCGATGATAGTATAGGATAGAGGATAGGATAGAGGATACGATATTATAGAGGATAGGATAGGGTAGAGGATAGGATAGAGGATTGGATAGGATAGAGGATAGGATAGGATAGAGGATAGTATAGGATAGAGGATAGGATAGGATAGAGGATAGGATAGGATAGAGGATAGGAGAGGATTGAGGATAGGATAGGATAGTGGATAGGATAGGATAGAACAGACGATAGAGGATAGGATAGAGAATAGGATAGGATAGAGGATAGGATAGGATAGAAGATAGGATCGGATAGAGGATAGGATAGGGAATTGGATAGGATAGAGGATATAATAGGGTAGAGGATAGGATAGAGAATAGGATAGGATAGATGATAAGATAGGATAGAGGATAGGATAGGATAGAGGATAGGATAGGGTAGAGTATAGGATACAGCATAGGATAGGATAGAGGATAGGATATGATAGAGGATAGGATCGGATAGAGGATAGGATACGATAGAGGATAGTATAGGATAGAGGATAGGATAGGATAGAGAATAGTATAGGATAAATGATATTATAGGATAGAGGATAGGATAGGGTAGAGGATATAATAGAGAATAGGATAGGATAGAGAATAGTATACGATAGATGATATTATAGGATAGAGGATAGGATAGGATAGAGGATAGGAACGGATAGAGGATAGGATAGGGGATTGGATAGGATAGAGGATAGGATAGGTGATTGGATAGGATAGATGATAGGATAGGATTGAGGATAGGATAGGATAGTGGATAGGATAGGATAGAGCAGACGATAGAGGATTGGATAGAGAATAGGATAGGATACGATAGAGGATAGGATAGGGTAGAGTATAGGATACAGAATAGGATAGGATAGAGGATAAGATAGGATAGAGGATAGGATAGAGAATAGGATAGGATAGAGAATAGTATAGGGTAGATGATATTATAGGATAGAGGATAGGATAGGATAGAGGATAGGTTCGGATAGAGGATAGGATAGGGGATTGGATAGAATAGAGGATCGGATAGGATAGAGGATAGGATAGGGTAGAGGATAGGATACGATAGAGGATAGGATAGGATAGAGGATAGGATAGGGTAGAGTATAGGATACAGAATAGAATAGGATAGAGGATAGGATAGGATAGAGGATAGGATCGGATAGAGGATAGGGTAGGATAGAGGATAGGATCGTATAGACGATAGGATAGGTGATTGGATAGGATAGATGATAGGATAGGATTGAGGATAGGATGGGATAGTGGATAGGATAGGATAGAGCAGACGATAGAGGATTGGATAGAGAATAGGATAGGATAGGGTAGAGGATAGGATAGAGAATAGTATAGGATAAATGATATTATAGGATGGAGGATAGGATAGGGTAGAGGATAGGATAGGAGAGACGATAGGAGACGATAGAGGATAGTATAGGATAGAGGATAGGATAGGATAGAGGATAGGATAGGGTAGAGGATAGGATAGGATAGAGGATAGGAGAGGATTGAGGATAGGATAGGATAGTGGATAGGATAGGATAGAACAGACGATAGAGGATAGGATAGAGAATAGGATAGGATAGAGGATAGGATAGGATAGAAGATAGGATCGGATAGAGGATAGGATAGGGGATTGGATAGGATAGAGGATACGATAGGATAGAGGATATAATAGGGTAGAGGATAGGATAGAGAATAGGATAGGATAGAGGATAAGATAGGATAGAGGATAGGATAGGATAGAGGATAGGATAGGGTAGAGTATAGGATACAGCATAGGATAGGATAGAGGATAGGATAGGATAGAGGATAGGATCGGATAGAGGATAGGATAGGGGATTGGATAGGATAGAGGATAGGATAGGATAGAGGACAGGATAGGGTAGAGGGTAGGATAGAGGATAGGATAGGGTAGAGAACAGTATTGGATAGATAATATTATAGTATAGAGGATAGGATAGGGTAGAGGATAGGATAGAGAATAGGATAGGATAGAGGATAGGATACGATAGAGGATAGGATCGTATAGAGGATAGGATAGGTGATTGGATAGGATAGAGGATAGGATAGGATTGAGGATAGGATAGTATAGTGGATAGGATAGGATAGAGCAGACGATAGAGGATAGGATAGAGAATAGGATAGGATAGATGATAGTATAGGGTAGAGGATAGGATAGAGAATAGGATAGGATAGAGGATAGGATAGGATAGAGTATTGGATCGGATAGAGGATAGGATAGGGGATTGGATAGGATAGAGGATAGGATAGGTGATTGGATAGGATAGATGATAGGATAGGATTGAGGATAGGATAGGATAGTGGATAGGATAGGATAGAGGATAGGATAGGGTAGAGTATAGGATACCGAATAGGATAGGATAGAGGATAAGATAGGATAGAGGATAGGATAGAGAATAGGATAGGATAGAGAATAGTATAGGGTAGATGATATTATAGGATAGAGGATAGGATAGGATAGAGGATAGGTTCGGATAGAGGATAGGATACGGGATTGGATAGAATACAGGATCGGATAGGATAGAGGCTGGGTTAGGGTAGAGGATAGGATACGATAGAGGATAGGATGGGATAGAGGATAGGATAGGGTAGAGTATAGGATACAGAATTGGATAGGATAGAAGATAGGATAGGATAGAGGATAGGATCGTATAGAGGATAGGGTAGGATAGAGGATAGGATCGTATAGAGGATAGGATAGGTGATTGGATAGGATAGATGATAGGATAGGATTGAGGATAGGATGGGATAGTGGATAGGATAGGATAGAGCAGACGATAGGGGATAGGATAGAGAATAGGATAGATGATAGTAGAGGATAGAGGATTGGATAGGATAGAGGATAGGATCAGATAGAGGATAGGATATGGGAATGGGTAGTATAGAGGATAGGATAGGATAAAGGATAGGATAGGGTAGAGGATAGGATAGGATAGAGGATAGGATAGGGTAGAGGATAGGATATTACAGAGGATAGTATAGCATGGAGGATTATATAGGGGATTGGATAGGAGAGACGATATTATAGGATAGAGGATAGGATAGGACAGATGATAGGATAGGATAGAGGATAGGATGGGGGATTGGATAGGATAGAGGATATGATAGGATAGAAGATAGGATAGGATAGAGGATAGGAGAGGATTGAGGATAGGATAGGATAGTGGATAGGAAGGATGGGGATGGCTCTTTTGCGCACAGACGATTGCGCACGACGGCATGGCACACGGTTCTTTTGGACACGGTATTATTGGACACACGGTTCTTTTGGACACAGTAACATTGGACACAGTGGGTTAGGGTTAGGGTTAGGGTTAGGAGAGAGGAAAACCCACTGTGTCCAATTTTACTGTGTCCAATAGAACCGTGTGCCATGCCGTCGTGCGCAATCGTCTGTGCGCAAAAGATGGCCTCTCGATAGGATAGGATAGAACAGACGATAGAGGATAGGATAGAGAATAGGATAGGTTAGATGATAGTATAGGATAGAGGATAGGATAGAGAATACGATATGATAGAGGATAGGATAGCATAGAGGATTATATAGGGGATTGGATAGGAGAGACGATAGGAGACGATAGAGGATAGTATAGGATAGAGGATAGGATAGGATAGAGAATAGTATAGGATAGAGGATAGGATAGGATAGAGGATACGATATTATAGAGGATAGGATAGGATAGATGATAGTATAGGATAGAGGATAGGATAGGATTGAGGATAGGATAGGATAATGGATAGGATAGGATAGAGCAGACGATAGAGGATAGGATAGAGAATAGGATACGACAGATGATAGTATAGGATGGAGGATAGGAGAGGATTGAGGATAGGATAGGATAGTGGATGGAATAGGATAGACCTGACGATAGAGGATTGGATAGAGAATAGGATAGGTTCGATGATAGTATAGGATAGAGGATAGGATAGAGGATACGATATTATAGAGGATAGGATAGGGTAGAGGATAGGATAGAGGATTGGATAGGATAGAGGATAGGATAGGATAGAGGATAGTATAGGATAGAGGATAGGATAGGATAGAGGATAGGATAGGATAGAGGATAGGAGAGGATTGAGGATAGGATAGGATAGTGGATAGGATAGGATAGAACAGACGATAGAGGATAGGATAGAGAATAGGATAGGATAGAGGATAGGATAGGATAGAAGATAGGATCGGATAGAGGATAGGATAGGGAATTGGATAGGATAGAGGATATAATAGGGTAGAGGATAGGATAGAGAATAGGATAGGATAGATGATAAGATAGGATAGAGGATAGGATAGGATAGAGGATAGGATAGGGTAGAGTATAGGATACAGCATAGGATAGGATAGAGGATAGGATATGATAGAGGATAGGATCGGATAGAGGATAGGATACGATAGAGGATAGTATAGGATAGAGGATAGGATAGGATAGAGAATAGTATAGGATAAATGATATTATAGGATAGAGGATAGGATAGGGTAGAGGATATAATAGAGAATAGGATAGGATAGAGAATAGTATACGATAGATGATATTATAGGATAGAGGATAGGATAGGATAGAGGATAGGAACGGATAGAGGATAGGATAGGGGATTGGATAGGATAGAGGATAGGATAGGTGATTGGATAGGATAGATGATAGGATAGGATTGAGGATAGGATAGGATAGTGGATAGGATAGGATAGAGCAGACGATAGAGGATTGGATAGAGAATAGGATAGGATACGATAGAGGATAGGATAGGGTAGAGTATAGGATACAGAATAGGATAGGATAGAGGATAAGATAGGATAGAGGATAGGATAGAGAATAGGATAGGATAGAGAATAGTATAGGGTAGATGATATTATAGGATAGAGGATAGGATAGGATAGAGGATAGGTTCGGATAGAGGATAGGATAGGGGATTGGATAGAATAGAGGATCGGATAGGATAGAGGATAGGATAGGGTAGAGGATAGGATACGATAGAGGATAGGATAGGATAGAGGATAGGATAGGGTAGAGTATAGGATACAGAATAGAATAGGATAGAGGATAGGATAGGATAGAGGATAGGATCGGATAGAGGATAGGGTAGGATAGAGGATAGGATCGTATAGACGATAGGATAGGTGATTGGATAGGATAGATGATAGGATAGGATTGAGGATAGGATGGGATAGTGGATAGGATAGGATAGAGCAGACGATAGAGGATTGGATAGAGAATAGGATAGGATAGGGTAGAGGATAGGATAGAGAATAGTATAGGATAAATGATATTATAGGATGGAGGATAGGATAGGGTAGAGGATAGGATAGGAGAGACGATAGGAGACGATAGAGGATAGTATAGGATAGAGGATAGGATAGGATAGAGGATAGGATAGGGTAGAGGATAGGATAGGATAGAGGATAGGAGAGGATTGAGGATAGGATAGGATAGTGGATAGGATAGGATAGAACAGACGATAGAGGATAGGATAGAGAATAGGATAGGATAGAGGATAGGATAGGATAGAAGATAGGATCGGATAGAGGATAGGATAGGGGATTGGATAGGATAGAGGATACGATAGGATAGAGGATATAATAGGGTAGAGGATAGGATAGAGAATAGGATAGGATAGAGGATAAGATAGGATAGAGGATAGGATAGGATAGAGGATAGGATAGGGTAGAGTATAGGATACAGCATAGGATAGGATAGAGGATAGGATAGGATAGAGGATAGGATCGGATAGAGGATAGGATAGGGGATTGGATAGGATAGAGGATAGGATAGGATAGAGGACAGGATAGGGTAGAGGGTAGGATAGAGGATAGGATAGGGTAGAGAACAGTATTGGATAGATAATATTATAGTATAGAGGATAGGATAGGGTAGAGGATAGGATAGAGAATAGGATAGGATAGAGGATAGGATACGATAGAGGATAGGATCGTATAGAGGATAGGATAGGTGATTGGATAGGATAGAGGATAGGATAGGATTGAGGATAGGATAGTATAGTGGATAGGATAGGATAGAGCAGACGATAGAGGATAGGATAGAGAATAGGATAGGATAGATGATAGTATAGGGTAGAGGATAGGATAGAGAATAGGATAGGATAGAGGATAGGATAGGATAGAGTATTGGATCGGATAGAGGATAGGATAGGGGATTGGATAGGATAGAGGATAGGATAGGTGATTGGATAGGATAGATGATAGGATAGGATTGAGGATAGGATAGGATAGTGGATAGGATAGGATAGAGGATAGGATAGGGTAGAGTATAGGATACCGAATAGGATAGGATAGAGGATAAGATAGGATAGAGGATAGGATAGAGAATAGGATAGGATAGAGAATAGTATAGGGTAGATGATATTATAGGATAGAGGATAGGATAGGATAGAGGATAGGTTCGGATAGAGGATAGGATACGGGATTGGATAGAATACAGGATCGGATAGGATAGAGGCTGGGTTAGGGTAGAGGATAGGATACGATAGAGGATAGGATGGGATAGAGGATAGGATAGGGTAGAGTATAGGATACAGAATTGGATAGGATAGAAGATAGGATAGGATAGAGGATAGGATCGTATAGAGGATAGGGTAGGATAGAGGATAGGATCGTATAGAGGATAGGATAGGTGATTGGATAGGATAGATGATAGGATAGGATTGAGGATAGGATGGGATAGTGGATAGGATAGGATAGAGCAGACGATAGGGGATAGGATAGAGAATAGGATAGGATAGGGTAGAGGGTAGGATAGAGAATAGTATAGGATAGAGGATAAGATAGGATAGAGTATAGGATAGTGTTCGAACAATCAGCTGTTCGGTGCCGATGTGCGTCCGCACGCACACACAGCAAATTAGCGAATGTCGAACCTTGTTTGTATCGAGGACTCGGCCGTCGTCGCGGTTCGTCTCCCTCCCTCCCCGCACACTTCGGGCGGACCGAGTAGTTCGGGGTGCGCGGCGAGGGGAGAGAGCCGCGTCAATATACACGGCAATCCGTCGAGCCCTCGCTCTCTTTTCCGAGAATCGCAGTGATAACACTAATAAATCAGTTAGCTCTCCCACAAATCACATTTTATTTCTCTCAATCATTCGGATCGTAAGTTAAAGGTTCCTCGTTACGGAACCCAACGAAGACCCAAAACAGATAGGATAGAGAATAGTATAGGATAAATGATATTATAGGATAGAGGATAGGATAGGGTAGAGGATAGGATAGAGAATAGGATAGGATAGAGAATAGTATAGGATAGATGATATTATAGGATAGAGGATAGGATAGGATAGAGGATAGGATAGGGTAGAGGATAGGATAGAGAATAGGATAGGATAGAGGATAGGATAGTATAGAGGATAGGATCGGATAGAGGATAGGATACGATAGAGGATAGGATAGAGAATAGGATAGGTTAGATGATAGTATAGGATAGAGGATAGGATAGAGAATAGGATAGGTTAGATGATAGTATAGGATAGAGGATAGGATAGAGAATACGATATTATAGAGGATAGGATAGCATAGAGGATTATATAGGGGATTGGATAGGAGAGACGATAGGAGACGATAGAGGATAGTATAGGATAGAGGATATCATAGGGTAGAGAATAGTATAGGATAGATGATATTATAGGATAGAGGATAGGAGAGGATAAAGGATAGGTTCGGATACAGGATAGGATAGGGGATTGGATAGAATAGAGGATAGGATAGGATAGAGGATAGGATAGGGTAGATGATAGGATAGAGAATAGGATAGGATAGAGGATAGGATAGGATAGAGGATAGGATCGGATAGAGGATAGGATAGAGAATAGGATAGTATAGAGGATAGGATAGGATAGAGGATTGGATCGGATAGAGGATTGGATAGGGGATTGGATAGGATAGAGGAGAGGATAGGTGATTGGATTGGATAGATGATAGGATAGGATTGAGGATAGGATAGGATAGTGGATAGGATAGGATAGAGGATAGGATAGGGTAGAGTATAGGATACAGAATAGGATAGGATAGAGGATAAGATAGGATAGAGGATAGGATAGAGAATAGGATAGGATAGAGAATAGTATAGGGTAGATGATATTATAGGATAGAGGATAGGATAGGATAGAGGAGACGATAGAGGATAGGATAGGATAGAGGAGACGATAGAGGATAGGATAGGATAGAGGATAGGATAGGGTAGAGGATAGGATAGAGAATAGGATAGGAAAGAGGATAGGATAGGATAGGGGATTGGATAGGAGTGAGGATAGGAGACGATAGAGGATAGTATAGTATAGAGGATAGGATAGGGTATAGAATAGTATAGGATAGATGATATTATAGGATAGAGGATAGGATCGGATAGAGGATAGGATAGGGGATTGGATAGGATAGAGGATAGGATAGGATAGATAATAGGATAGGGAAGAGGAAAGGACACAGGATAGGATAGAATAGAGGATAGGATACAGGATAGGATAGAATAGAGAATAGTACATGATAGATGATATTATAGGATAGAGGATAGGATAGGGTAGAGGATAGGATAGAGAATAGGATAGGATTGAGGATAGGATAGTATAGAGGATAGGATCGGATAGAGGATAGGATACGATAGAGGATAGGATAGGGGATAGGAAAGAGTATTGGATACGATCGAGGATATTACAGGATAGAGGATAGGATAGGATACAGGATAGGATAGAATAGAGGATAGGAGAGGATTGAGGATAGGATAGGATAGTGGATAGGATAGGATAGAACAGACAATAGAGGATAGGATAGAGAATAGGATAGGTTAGATGATAGTGTAGGATAGAGGATAGGATAGAGGACACGATATTATAGAGGATAGGATAGGATAGAGGATTGGATAGGGGATTGGATAGGATAGAGGAGAGGATAGGATAGGATAGATGATAGTATAGGATAGAGGATAGGATAGGATTGAGGATAGAATAGGATAGTGGATAGGATAGGATAGAGCAGACGATACAGGATAGGATAGAGAATAGGATACGATAGATGATAGTATAGGATGGAGGATAGGATAGGGTAGAGGATAGGATAGAGAATAGGATAGGATAGAGTATAGGATAGGATAGAGGATAGGATCGGATAGAGGATAGGATAGGGGATTGGATAGGATAGAGGATAGGATAGGATAGAGGATAGGATAGGGTAGAGGGTAGGATAGGATAGGATAGAGGATAGGATAGGGTAGAGGATAGGATAGGATTGAGGATAGGATAGGATAGAGGATAGGGTACAGGATTGGATAGGATAGAGGATAGTATAGGATAGAGGATAAGATAGGATAGAGAATAGTATAGGATAGATGATATTATAGGATAGAGGATAGGATAGGATAAAGGATAGGATCGGATAGAGGATAGGATACGATAGAGGATAGTATAGGATAGAGGATAGGATAGGATAGAGAATAGTATAGGATAGATGTTATTATAGGATAGAGGATAGGATTAGGGTAGAGGATATGATAGAGAATAGGATACGATAGAGGATTGGATAGGATAGAGGATATTATAGGATAGAGGATAGGATAGGATACAGGATAGGATAGGATAGAGGATAGGAGAGGATTGAGGATAGGATAGGATAGTGGATGGAATAGGATAGAACTGACGATAGAGGATTGGATACAGAATAGGAGAGGTTCGATGATAGTATAGGATAGAGGATAGGATAGAGGATACGATATTATAGAAGATAGGATAGGGTAGAGGATAGGATAGAGGATTGGATAGGATAGGGGATATTATAGGATAGAGGATAGGATAGGATAGATGATAGGATAGGATACAGGATAGGATAGGGGATTGGATAGGATAGAGGATATGATAGGATAGAAGATAGGATAGGATAGAGGATAGTATAGGATAGAGGATAGGATAGGGTAGAGAATAGTATAGGATAGATGATATTATAGGATAGAGGATAGGATCGGATAGAGGATAGGATGTGGGATTGGATATTATAGAGCATAGGATAGGATAGAGATTAGGATAGGATAGAGGATAGAGGATAGGATCGGATAGAGGATAGGATAGGCGATTGGCTAGGGTAGAGGATAGGATAGGATAGAGGATATTATACGATAGAGGATTAGATAGGATAGAGGATACGATATTATAGAGGATAGGATAGGATAGAGGATAGGATCGGATAGAGGATATAATAGGGGATTGGATAGGATAGAGGATAGGATATTATAGAGGATAGGATATGTGATTGGATAGGATAGAGTATAGGATAGGGGATCGGATAGGATAGAGGATAGGATAGGATAGAGGATAGGATAGGGTAGAGGATAGGATAGGATAGGATAGAGGATAGGATAGGGTAGAGGATAGGATAGGATTGAGGATAGGGTAGGATAGAGGATAGGATACGTTAGAGGATAGTATAGAATAGAGGATAGGATATGATAGAGAATAGTATAGGATAGAGGATAGGATAGGATAGAGGATACGATATTATAGAGGATAGGATAGGATAGAGGATAGGATCGGATAGAGGATAGGATAGGGGATTGGATAGGATTGAGGATAGGATAGGATAGCGGAAAGGGTAGGATGGAGTATAGGATAGGATTGAGGATAGGAAAGGGTTGAGTTCTAGGATAGGATAGAGGATAGGATAGAGGATAGGATAGAGGATTGGATAGGATAGAGGATATTATAGGATAGAGGATAGGATCGGATAGAGCATAGGATAGGGGATTCGGTAGTATAGAGGATAGGATAGGATAAAGGATAGGATAGGGTAGAGGTTAGGATAGAGACTAGGATAGGATAGAGGATAGGATCGGATAGAGGGTAGGATAGGGGATTGGATAGGATAGAGGATAGGATAGGATAGAGGATAGGATAGGATAGAGGATAGGATAGGGTAGAGGGTAGGATAGGATGGGATAGAGGATAGGATAGGGTAGAGGATAGGATAGGATTGAGGATAGTATTGGATAGAGGATAAGAAAGGATAGAAAACAGTATAGGATAGATGATAATATAGGATAGAGGATAGGATATGATACAGGATAGGATCGGACAGAGGATAGGATCGGATAGAGGATAGGATAGGGGATTGGATAGGATAGAGGATAGGATAGGACATAGGATAGGATAGGATAGAGGATAGGATAGAGGATAGGATAGAGGATAGGATAGAAGATTGGATAGGATAGAGTATAGGATAGGATAGCGGATAGGATAGGATAGAGGATAGGATAGGATAGAGGATAGGATCGGATAGTTGTCAGGATAGTGGATTGGTTAGGATAGAGGATACGATAGGATAGAGGATAGGATAGGGTAGAGGATAGGATAGAGAATAGGATAGGATAGATGATAAGATAGGATAGAGGATAGGATAGGATAGAGGATAGGATAGTGTAGAGTATAGGATACAGAATGGGATAGGATAGAGGATAGGATAGGAGAGAGGATAGGATCGGATAGAGGATAGGATACGATAGAGGATAGTATAGGATAGAGGACAGGATATGATAGAGAATAGTATAGGATAGAGGAGAGGATAGGATAGAGGATACGATATTATAGAGGATAGGATCGGATAGAGGATAGGATAGGGGATTGGATAGGATAAAGGATAGGATAGGATAGTGGATAGGATAGGATAGAGGATAGGATAGGATAGAGGATAGGATCGGATAGAGAATAGGATAGGGAATTGGATAGGATAAAGGATAGGATAGGATAGTGGATAGGATAGGATAGAGGATAGGATAGGATAGAGGATAGGATAGAGTAGATGGTAGGATAGGATAGGATAGAGGATTCGATAGGGTAGAGGATAGGATAGGATTGAGGATAGGATAGGATAGAGGATAGGGTACAGGATTGGATAGGATAGAGGATAGTATAGGATACAGGATAAGTTAGGATAGAGAATAGTATAGGATAGATGATATTATAGGATAGAGGATAGGATAGGATAAAGGATAGGATCGGATAGGATAGAGGATAGGATAGGATAGTGGATAGGATAGGATAGAGGATAGGATACGGGATTGGATAGGGTAGAGGATAGGATAGGATAGAGGATAGGATAGGATAGAGGATAGGATAGAGTAGAGTATAGGATACAGAATAGGATAGGATAGGATAGAGAATAGTATATGATAGATGATATTATAGGATAGAGGATAGGATAGGGTAGAGGATAGGATAGAGAATAGGATAGGATATAGGATAGGATAGGATAGAGGATACGATCGGATAGAGGATAGGATACGATAGAGGATAGGATACGATAGAGGATAGGATCGTATAGAGGATAGGATACGTGATTGGATAGGATAGAGTATAGGATAGGATTGAGGATAGGATAGTATAGTGGATAGGATAGGATAGAGCAGACGATAGAGGATAGGATAGAGAATAGGATAGGATAGAGAATAGTATGGGATAGATGATATTATAGGATAGAGGATAGGATCGTATAGAGGATAGGATAGGTGATTGGATAGGATAGAGGATAGGATAGGGTAGAGGATAGGATAGAGAATAGGATAGGATGGAGGATAGGATAGGATAGAGGATAGGACCGGATAGAGGATAGGATCGGATAGAGGATAGGATAGGATAGAGGATAGGATCGTATAGAGGATTGGACAGGTGATTGGATAGGATAGAGGATAGGATAGGATTGATGATAGGATAGGATAAAGGATTGGATCGGATAGAGGATTGGATAGGGGATTGGATAGGATAGAGGATAGGATAGGTGATTGGATTGGATAGATGATAGGATAGGATTGAGGATAGGATAGGATAGTGGATAGGATAGGATAGAGGATAAGATAGGGTAGAGTATAGGATACAGAATAGGATAGGATAGAGGATAAGATAGGATAGAGGATAGGATAGAGAATAGTATAGGGTAGATGATATTATAGGATAGAGGATAGGATAGGATAGAGGAGACGATAGAGGATAGGATAGGATAGAGGAGACGATAGAGGATAGGATAGGATAGAGGATAGGATAGGGTAGAGGATAGGATAGTATAGTGGATAGGATAGGATAGAGCAGACGATAGAGGATAGGATAGAGAATAGGATAGGATAGAGAATAGTATGGGATAGATGATATTATAGGATAGAGGATAGGATCGTATAGAGGATAGGATAGGTGATTGGATAGGATAGAGGATAGGATAGGGTAGAGGATAGGATAGAGAATAGGATAGGATAGAGGATAGGATAGGATAGAGGATAGGATCGGATAGAGGATAGGATCGGATAGAGGATAGGATAGGATAGAGGATAGGATCGTATAGAGGATTGGACAGGTGATTGGATAGGATAGAGGATAGGATAGGATTGAGGATAGGATAGGATAGAGGATTGGATCGGATAGAGGATTGGATAGGGGATTGGATAGGATAGAGGATAGGATAGGTGATTGAATTGGATAGATGATAGGATAGGATTGAGGATAGGATAGGATAGTGGATAGGATAGGATAGAGAATAGTATAGGGTAGATGATATTATAGGATAGAGGATAGGATAGGATAGAGGAGACGATAGAGGATAGGATAGAATAGAGGAGACGATAGAGGATAGGATAGGATAGAGGATAGGATAGGGTAGAGGATAGGATACAGAATAGGATAGGAAAGAGGATAGGATAGGATAGGGGATTGGATAGGAGTGAGGATAGGAGACGATAGAGGATAGTATAGTATAGAGGATAGGATAGGGTATAGAATAGTATAGGATAGATGATATTATAGGATAGAGGATAGGATCGGATAGAGGATAGGATAGGGGATTGGATAGGATAGAGGATAGGATAGGATTGAGGATAGGATCGAGTAGAGTATAGGATACAGAATAGGATAGGATAGGATAGAGAATAGTATATGATAGATGATATTATAGGATAGAGGATAGGATAGGGTAGAGGATAGGATAGAGAATAGGATAGGATAGAGGATAGGATAGGATAGAGGATACGATCGGATAGAGGATAGGATACGATAGAGGATAGGATAGGATAGAGGATAGGATCGTATAGAGGATTGGACAGGTGATTGGATAGGATAGAGGATAGGATAGGATTGAGGATAGGATAGGATAGAGGATTGGATCGGATAGAGGATTGGATAGGGGATTGGATAGGATAGAGGATAGGATAGGTGATTGAATTGGATAGATGATAGGATAGGATTGAGGATAGGATAGGATAGTGGATAGGATAGGATAGTGAATAGTATAGGGTAGATGATATTATAGGATAGAGGATAGGATAGGATAGAGGAGACGATAGAGGATAGGATAGAATAGAGGAGACGATAGAGGATAGGATAGGATAGAGGATAGGATAGGGTAGAGGATAGGATACAGAATAGGATAGGAAAGAGGATAGGATAGGATAGGGGATTGGATAGGAGTGAGGATAGGAGACGATAGAGGATAGTATAGTATAGAGGATAGGATAGGGTATAGAATAGTATAGGATAGATGATATTATAGGATAGAGGATAGGATCGGATAGAGGATAGGATAGGGGATTGGATAGGATAGAGGATAGGATAGGATTGAGGATAGGATCGAGTAGAGTATAGGATACAGAATAGGATAGGATAGGATAGAGAATAGTATATGATAGATGATATTATAGGATAGAGGATAGGATAGGGTAGAGGATAGGATAGAGAATAGGATAAGATATAGGATAGGATAGGATAGAGGATACGATCGGATAGAGGATAGGATACGATAGAGGATAGGATCGTATAGAGGATAGGATAGGTGATTGGATAGGATAGAGGATAGGATAGGATTGAGGATAGGATAGTATAGTGGATAGGATAGGATAGAGCAGACGATAGAGGATAGGATAGAGAATAGTATGGGATAGATGATATTATAGGATAGAGGATAGGATCGTATAGAGGATAGGATAGGTGATTTAATAGGATAGAGGATAGGATAGGGTAGAGGATAGGATAGAGAATAGGATAGGATAGAGGATAGGATAGGATAGAGGATAGGATCGGATAGAGGATAGGATCGGATAGAGGATAGGATAGGATAGAGGATAGGATCGTATATAGTATTGGACAGGTGATTGGATAGGATAGTGGATAGGATAGGATTGAGGATAGGATAGGATAGAGGATAGGATCGGATAGAGGATAGGATAGAGAATAGGATAGTATAGAGGATAGGATAGGATAGAGGATTGGATCGGATAGAGGATTGGATAGGGGATTGGATAGGATAGAGGATAGGATAGGTGATTGGATTGGATAGATGATAGGATAGGATTGAGGATAGGATAGGATAGTGGATAGGATAGGATAGAGGATAGGATAGGGTAGAGTATAGGATACAGAATAGGATAGGATAGAGGATAAGATAGGATAGAGGATAGGATAGAGAATAGGATAGGATAGAGAATAGTATAGGGTAGATGATATTATAGGATAGAGGATAGGATAGGATAGAGGAGACGATAGAGGATAGGATAGAATAGAGGAGACGATAGAGGATAGGATAGGATAGAGGATAGGATAGGGTAGAGGATAGGATAGAGAATAGGATAGGAAAGAGGATAGGATAGGATAGATGATAGGATAGGATACAGGATAGGATAGGGGATTGGATAGGATAGAGGATATGATAGGATAGAAGATAGGATAGGATAGAGGATAGTATAGGATAGAGGATAGGATAGGGTAGAGAATAGGATAGAGATTAGGATAGGATAGAGGATAGAGGATAGGATCGGATAGAGGATAGGATAGAGGATTGGATAGAATAGAGGATATTATAGGATAGAGGATAGGATAGGATAGAGGATACGATATTATAGTGGATAGGATAGGATAGAGGATAGGATTGGACAGAGTACAGGATAGCGGATAGAGGATAGAGGATAGGACACAGGATAGGATAGGATAGAGGATAGGATAGAGGATAGGATAGAGGATAGGATAGAGGATACGATAGAGGATAGGATAGAAGATTGGATAGGATAGAGAATAGTATAGGATAGATGATACTATAGGATAGAGGATAGGATAGGATAAAGGATAGGATCGGATAGAGGATAGGATAGGGGATAGGATAGGATAGAGGATTGGATAGGATAGAGGATATTATAGGATATAGGATAGGATAGGATACAGGATAGGATAGGATAGAGGATAGGAGAGGATTGAGGATAGGATAGGATAGTGGATGGAATAGGATAGAACTGACGATAGAGGATTGGATAGAGAATAGGATAGGTTCGATGATAGTATAGGATAGAGGATAGGATAGAGGATACGATATTATAGAGGATAGGATAGGATAGAGGATGGGATAGGTGATTGGATAGGATAGAGGATAGGATAGGGTAGATGATAGGATAGAGAATAGGCTAGGATAGAGGATTGGATAGGATAGAGTATAGGATCGGATAGAGGGTAGGATAGGCGATTGGATAGGGTAGAGGATAGGATAGGATAGAGGATATTATACGATAGAGGATTAGATAGGATAGAGGATACGATATTATAGAGGATAGGATAGGATAGAGGATAGGATCGGATAGAGGATATAATAGGGGATTGGATAGGATAGAGGATAGGATATTATAGAGGATAGGATTTGTGATTGGATAGGATAGAGTATAGGATAGGGGATCGGATAGGATAGAGGATAGGATAGGATAGAGGATAGGATAGGGTAGAGGATAGGATAGGATAGGATAGAGGATAGGATAGGGTAGAGGATAGGATAGGATTGAGGATAGGGTAGGATAGAGGATAGGATCGGATAGAGGATAGGATACGATAGAGGATAGTATAGAATAGAGGATAGGATATGATAGAGAATAGTATAGGATAGAGGATAGGATAGGATAGAGGATACGATATTATAGAGGATAGGATAGGATAGAGGATAGGATCGGATAGAGGATAGGATAGGGGATTGGATAGGATTGAGGATAGGATAGGATAGCGGAAAGGGTAGGATGGAGTATAGGATAGGATTGAGGATAGGAAAGGGTTGAGTTCTAGTATAGGATAGAGGATAGGATAGAGGATAGGATAGAGGATTGGATAGGATAGAGGATATTATAGGATAGAGGATAGGATCGGATAGAGGATAGGATAGGGGATTGGGTAGTATAGAGGATAGGATAGGATAAAGGATAGGATAGGGTAGAGGATAGGATAGAGACTAGGATAGGATTGAGGATAGGATCGGATAGAGGGTAGGATAGGGGATTGGATAGGATAGAGGATAGGATAGGATAGAGGATAGGATAGGATAGAGGATAGGATAAGGTAGAGGGTAGGATAGGATGGGATAGAGGATAGGATAGGGTAGAGGATAGGATAGGATAGAGGATAGGATAGGGTAGAGGATAGGATAGAGAATAGGATAGGATAGAGGATAGGATAGGATAGAGGATAGGATCGGATAGTGGATAGGATAGGGGATTGGATAGGATAGAGGATAGGATAGGGTAGAGGATAGGATCGGATAGAGGATAGGATAGAGAATAGGATAGTATAGAGGATAGGATAGGATAGAGGATTGGATCGGATAGAGGATTGGATAGGGGATTGGATAGGATAGAGGATAGGATAGGTGATTGGATTGGATAGATGATAGGATAGGATTGAGGATAGGATAGGATAGTGGATAGGATACTATAGAGGATAGGATAGGGTAGAGTATAGGATACAGAATAGGATAGGATAGAGGATAAGATAGGATAGAGGATAGGATAGAGAATAGGATAGGATAGAGAATAGTATAGGGTAGATGATATTATAGGATAGAGGATAGGATAGGATAGAGGAGACGATAGAGGATAGGATAGAATAGAGGAGACGATAGAGGATAGGATAGGATAGAGGATAGGATAGGGTAGAGGATAGGATAGAGAATAGGATAGGAAAGAGGATAGGATAGGATAGATGATAGGATAGGATACAGGATAGGATAGGGGATTGGATAGGATAGAGGATATGATAGGATAGAAGATAGGATAGGATAGAGGATAGTATAGGATAGAGGATAGGATAGGGTGGAGAATAGTATAGGATAGATGATATTATAGGATAGAGGATAGGATCGGATAGAGGATAGGATGTGGGATTGGATATTATAGAGCATAGGATAGGATAGAGGATAGGATAGGGAAGAGGATAGGATAGAGATTAGGATAGGATAGAGGATAGAGGATAGGATCGGATAGAGGATAGGATAGAGGATTGGATAGAATAGAGGATATTATAGGATAGAGGATAGGATAGGATAGAGGATACGATATTATAGTGGATAGGATAGGATAGAGGATAGGATTGGACAGAGTACAGGATAGGACACAGGATAGGATAGGATAGAGGATAGGATAGAGGATAGGATAGAGGATAGGATAGAGGATACGATAGAGGATAGGATAGAAGATTGGATAGGATAGAGAATAGTATAGGATAGATGATACTATAGGATAGAGGATAGGATAGGATAAAGGATAGGATCGGATAGAGGATAGGATAGGGGATAGGATAGGATAGAGGATTGGATAGGATAGAGGATATTATAGGATATAGGATAGGATAGGATACAGGATAGGATAGGATAGAGGATAGGAGAGGATTGAGGATAGGATAGGATAGTGGATGGAATAGGATAGAACTGACGATAGAGGATTGGATAGAGAATAGGATAGGTTCGATGATAGTATAGGATAGAGGATAGGATAGAGGATACGATATTATAGAGGATAGGATAGGATAGAGGATGGGATAGGTGATTGGATAGGATAGAGGATAGGATAGGGTAGATGATAGGATAGAGAATAGGCTAGGATAGAGGATTGGATAGGATAGAGTATAGGATCGGATAGAGGGTAGGATAGGCGATTGGATAGGGTAGAGGATAGGATAGGATAGAGGATATTATACGATAGAGGATTAGATAGGATAGAGGATACGATATTATAGAGGATAGGATAGGATAGAGGATAGGATCGGATAGAGGATATAATAGGGGATTGGATAGGATAGAGGATAGGATATTATAGAGGATAGGATATGTGATTGGATAGGATAGAGTATAGGATAGGGGATCGGATAGGATAGAGGATAGGATAGGATAGAGGATAGGATAGGGTAGAGGATAGGATAGGATAGGATAGAGGATAGGATAGGGTAGAGGATAGGATAGGATTGAGGATAGGGTAGGATAGAGGATAGGATCGGATAGAGGATAGGATACGATAGAGGATAGTATAGAATAGAGGATAGGATATGATAGAGAATAGTATAGGATAGAGGATAGGATAGGATAGAGGATACGATATTATAGAGGATAGGATAGGATAGAGGATAGGATCGGATAGAGGATAGGATAGGGGATTGGATAGGATTGAGGATAGGATAGGATAGCGGAAAGGGTAGGATGGAGTATAGGATAGGATTGAGGATAGGAAAGGGTTGAGTTCTAGTATAGGATAGAGGATAGGATAGAGGATAGGATAGAGGATTGGATAGGATAGAGGACATTATAGGATAGAGGATAGGATCGGAAAGAGGATAGGATAGGGGATTGGGTAGTATAGAGGATAGGATAGGATAAAGGATAGGATAGGGTAGAGGATAGGATAGAGACTAGGATAGGATTGAGGATAGGATCGGATAGAGGGTAGGATAGGGGATTGGATAGGATAGAGGATAGGATAGGATAGAGGATAGGATAGGATAGAGGATAGGATAAGGTAGAGGGTAGGATAGGATGGGATAGAGGATAGGATAGGGTAGAGGATAGGATAGGATAGAGGATAGGATAGGGTAGAGGATAGGATAGAGAATAGGATAGGATAGAGGATAGGATAGGATAGAGGATAGGATCGGATAGTGGATAGGATAGGGGATTGGATAGGATAGAGGATAGGATAGGGTAGAGGATAGGATAGGATAGAGGATAGGATAGGATAGAGGATAGGATAGAGTAGAGTATAGGATACAGAATAGGATAGGATAGGATAGAGAATAGTATATGATAGATGATATTATAGGATAGAGGATAGGATAGGGTAGAGGATAGGATAGGATAGAGGATATTATACGATAGAGGAGTAGATAGGATAGAGGATACGATATTATAGAGGATAGGATAGGATAGAGGATAGGATCGGATAGAGGATATAATAGGGGATTGGATAGGATAGAGGATATAATAGGGGATTGGATAGGATAGAGGATAGGATATTATAGAGGATAGGATATGTGATTGGATAGGATAGAGTATAGGATAGGGGATCGGATAGGATAGAGGATAGGATAGGATAGAGGATAGGATAGCGTAGAGGATAGGATAGGATAGGATAGAGGATAGGATAGGGTAGAGGATAGGATAGGATTGAGGATAGGGTAGGATAGAGGATAGGATCGGATAGAGGATAGGATACGATAGAGGATAGTATAGAATAGAGGATAGGATATGATAGAGAATAGTATAGGATAGAGGATAGGATAGGATAGAGGATAGGATAGGGGATTGGATAGGATTGAGGATAGGATAGGATAGCGGAAAGGGTAGGATGGAGTATAGGATAGGATTGAGGATAGGAAAGGGTTGAGTTGTAGTATAGGATAGAGGATAGGATAGAGGATAGGATAGAGGATTGGATAGGATAGAGGATATTATAGGATAGAGGATAGGATCGGATAGAGGATAGGATAGGGGATTGGGTAGTATAGAGGATAGGATAGGATAAAGGATAGGATAGGGTAGAGGATAGGATAGAGACTAGGATAGGATTGAGGATAGGATCGGATAGAGGGTAGGATAGGGGATTGGATAGGATAGAGGATAGGATAGGATAGAGGATAGGATAGGATAGAGGATAGGATAGGGTAGAGGGTAGGATAGGATGGGATAGAGGATAGGATAGGGTAGAGGATAGGATAGGATAGAGGATAGGATAGGGTAGAGGATAGGATAGAGAATAGGATAGGATAGAGGATAGGATAGGATAGAGGATAGGAACGGATAGTGGATAGGATAGGGGATTGGATAGGATAGAGGATAGGATAGGGTAGAGGATAGGATAGGATAGAGGATAGGATAGGATAGAGGATAGGATAGAGTAGAGTATAGGATACAGCATAGGAGAGGATAGGATAGAGAATAGTATATGATAGATGATATTATAGGATAGAGGATAGGATAGGGTAGAGGATAGGATAGGATAGAGGATACTATACGATAGAGGAGTAGATAGGATAGAGGATACGATATTATAGAGGATAGGATAGGATAGAGGATAGGATCGGATAGAGGATATAATAGGGGATTGGATAGGATAGAGGATAGGATATTATAGAGGATAGGATATGTGATTGGATAGGATAGAGTATAGGATAGGGGATCGGATAGGATAGAGGATAGGATAGGATAGAGGATAGGATAGGGTAGAGGATAGGATAGGATAGGATAGAGGATAGGATAGGGTAGAGGATAGGATAGGATTGAGGATAGGGTAGGATAGAGGATAGGATAGGGTAGAGGGTAGGATAGGATGGGATAGAGGATAGGATAGGGTAGAGGATAGGATAGGATAGAGGATAGGATAGGGTAGAGGATAGGATAGAGAATAGGATAGGATAGAGGATAGGATAGGATAGAGGATAGGAACGGATAGTGGATAGGATAGGGGATTGGATAGGATAGAGGATAGGATAGGGTAGAGGATAGGATAGGATAGAGGATAGGATAGGATAGAGGATAGGATAGAGTAGAGTATAGGATACAGAATAGGATAGGATAGGATAGAGAATAGTATATGATAGATGATATTATAGGATAGAGGATAGGATAGGGTAGAGGATAGGATAGGATAGAGGATATTATACGATAGAGGAGTAGATAGGATAGAGGATACGATATTATAGAGGATAGGATAGGATAGAGGATAGGATCGGATAGAGGATATAATAGGGGATTGGATAGGATAGAGGATAGGATATTATAGAGGATAGGATATGTGATTGGATAGGATAGAGTATAGGATAGGGGATCGGATAGGATAGAGGATAGGATAGGATAGAGGATAGGATAGGGTAGAGGATAGGATAGGATAGGATAGAGGATAGGATAGGGTAGAGGATAGGATAGGATTGAGGATAGGGTAGGATAGAGGATAGGATCGGATAGAGGATAGGATACGATAGAGGATAGTATAGAATAGAGGATAGGATATGATAGAGAATAGTATAGGATAGAGGATAGGATAGGATAGAGGATACGATATTATAGAGGATAGGATAGGATAGAGGATAGGATCGGATAGAGGATAGGATAGGGGATTGGATAGGATTGAGGATAGGATAGGATAGCGGAAAGGGTAGGATGGAGTATAGGATAGGATTGAGGATAGGAAAGGGTTGAGTTCTAGTATAGGATAGAGGATAGGATAGAGGATAGGATAGAGGATTGGATAGGATAGAGGATATTATAGGATAGAGGATAGGATCGGATAGAGGATAGGATAGGGGATTGGGTAGTATAGAGGATAGGATAGGATAAAGGATAGGATAGGGTAGAGGATAGGATAGAGACTAGGATAGGATTGAGGATAGGATCGGATAGAGGGTAGGATAGGGGATTGGATAGGATAGAGGATAGGATAGGATAGAGGATAGGATAGGATAGAGGATAGGATAAGGTAGAGGGTAGGATAGGATGGGATAGAGGATAGGATAGGGTAGAGGATAGGATAGGATAGAGGATAGGATAGGGTAGAGGATAGGATAGAGAATAGGATAGGATAGAGGATAGGATAGGATAGAGGATAGGATCGGATAGTGGATAGGATAGGGGATTGGATAGGATAGAGGATAGGATAGGGTAGAGGATAGGATAGGATAGAGGATAGGATAGGATAGAGGATAGGATAGAGTAGAGTATAGGATACAGAATAGGATAGGATAGGATAGAGAATAGTATATGATAGATGATATTATAGGATAGAGGATAGGATAGGGTAGAGGATAGGATAGGATAGAGGATATTATACGATAGAGGAGTAGATAGGATAGAGGATACGATATTATAGAGGATAGGATAGGATAGAGGATAGGATCGGATACAGGATAGGATAGGATTGAGGATAGGATAGGATAGAGGATGGAATAGGATAGAACTGACGATAGAGGATTGGATAGAGAATAGGAGAGGTTCGATGATAGTATAGGATAGAGGATAGGATAGAGGATACGATATTATAGAGGATAGGATAGGGTAGAGGATAGGATAGAGGATTGGATAGGATAGAGGATAGGATAGGTTAGAGGATAGGATACGATAGAGGATAGTATAGGATAGAGGATAGGATAGGATAGAGAATAGTGTAGGATAGATGTTATTATAGGATAGAGGATAGGATTAGGGTAGAGGATAGGATAGAGAATAGGATACGATAGAGGATTGGATAGGATAGAGGATATTATAGGATAGAGGATAGGATAGGATACAGGATAGGATAGGATAGAGGATAGGAGAGGATTGAGGATAGGATAGGATAGTGGATGGAATAGGATAGAACTGACGATAGAGGATTGGATAGAGAATAGGAGAGTTTCGATGATAGTATAGGATAGAGGATAGGATAGAGGATACGATATTATAGAGGATAGGATAGGGTAGAGGATAGGATAGAGGATTGGATAGGATAGAGGATATTATAGGATACAGGATAGGATAGGGGATTGGATAGGATAGAGGATATGATAGGATAGAAGATAGGATAGGATAGAGGATAGTATAGGATAGAGGATAGGATAGGGTAGAGAATAGTATAGGATAGATGATATTATAGGATAGAGGATAGGATCGGATAGAGGATAGGATGTGGGATTGGATATTATAGAGCATAGGATAGGATAGAGATTAGGATAGGATAGAGGATAGAGGATAGGATCGGATAGAGGATAGGATAGGCGATTGGCTAGGGTAGAGGATAGGATAGGATAGAGGATATTATACGATAGAGGATTAGATAGGATAGAGGATACGATATTATAGAGGATAGGATAGGATAGAGGATAGGATCGGATAGAGGATATGATAGTATAGAGGATAGGATCGGATAGAGGATATAATAGGGGATTGGATAGGATAGAGGATAGGATAGGATAAATGATAGGATAGGGTAGAGGTTACGATAGAGACTAGGATAGGATAGAGGATAGGATCGGATAGAGGGTAGGATAGGGGATTGGATAGGATAGAGGATAGGATAGGATAGAGGATAGGATAGGATAGAGGATAGGATAGGGTAGAGGGTAGGATAGGATGGGATAGAGGATAGGATAGGGTAGAGGATAGGATAGGATTGAGGATAGGATAGGATAGAGGATAGGATAGGATAGAGGATAGGATCGGATAGTTGTCAGGATAGTGGATTGGTTAGGATAGAGGATACGATAGGATAGAGGATAGGATAGTATAAAGGATAGGATCGGATAGGATAGAGGATAGGATAGGATAGTGGATAGGATAGGATAGAGGATAGGATACGGGATTGGATAGGATAGAGGATAGGATAGGATAGATGATACTATACGATAGAGGATAGGATAGGATAAAGGATAGGATCGGATAGAGGATCGGATAGGATAGAGGATAGGATAGGATAGAGGATAGGATAGGATAGAGGATAGGATACGGGATTGGATAGGATAGAGGATATGATAGGATAGATGATAGGATAGGGTAGAGGATAGGATAGGATAGAGGATAGGATAGGGGATTGGATAGTATAGAGGATAGGATAGGATAGAGGATAGGATAGGTTAGAGGATCGGATACGATAGAGGATAGGATAGGATAGAGGATAGGATAGGATAGAGGTTAGGATACGGGATTGGATAGGATAGAGAGTATGATAGGATAGAAGATAGGATAGGGTAGAGGATAGGATAGGATAGGATAGAGGATAGGATAGGGTAGAGGATAGGATAGGATTGAGGATAGGATAGGATAGTGGATAGGATCGGATAGAGGATAGGATAGGGTAGATGATAGGATAGAGAATAGGATACGATAGAGGATAGGATAGGATAGAGGATAGGATCGGATAGAGGATAGGATAGGCGATTGGATAGGGTAGAGGATAGGATAGGATAGAGGATATTATAGGATAGAGGATTGGATAGGATAGAGGATACGATATTATAGAGGATAGGATAGGATAGAGGATAGGATAGGATAGAGGATAGGATACGGGATTGGATAGGATAGAGGACATGATAGGATAGAAGATAGGATAGGGTAGAGGATAGGATAGGATAGGATAGAGGATAGGATAGGGTAGAGGATAGGATAGGATTGAGGATAGGATAGGATAGTGGATAGGATAGGATAGAACAGACGATAGAGGATAGGATACAGAATAGGAAAGGTTAGATGATTGTATAGGATAGAAGATAGGATAGAGGATACGATATTATAGAGGATAGGATAACATAGAGGATTGGATAGGGGATTGGATACGATAGAGGATAGTATAGGATAGAGGATAGGATAGGATAGAGAATAGTATAGGATAGATGATATTATAGGATAGATGATAGGATAGGATAGAGGATAGGATCGTATAGAGGAAGGGATAGGTGATTGGATAGGATAGAAGATAGGATAGGGTAGATGATAGGATAGAGAATAGGATAGGATAGAGGATAGGATAGGATAGAGGATAGGATCGGATAGAGGATAGGATAGGCGATTGGATAGGGTAGAGGATCGGAGATAATAGAGGATAGTATAAGATAGAGGATAGGATAGGATAGAGAATCGTATAGGATAGATGATATTATAGGATAGAGGATAGGATTGGATAGAGGATAGGATAGGCGATTGGATAGGGTAGAGGATAGGATAGGATAGAGGATATTATAGGATAGAGGATTGGATAGGATAGAGGATACGACATTATAGAGGATAGGATAGGATAGAGGATAGAATCGTTTAGAGGATAGGATAAGGGATTGGATAGGATAGAGGATAGGATAGGACACTGGATAGGATAGGATAGAGGATAGGATAGGACACTGGATAGGATAGGATACAGGATAGGATAGAGGATAGGATAGAGGATAGGATAGAAGATTGGATAGGATAGATGCTATAATCGGATAGAATATAGGATAGGGGATTGGGTAGTATTGAGGATAGGATAGTATAGAGGATAGGATAGGGTAGAGGATAGGATAGAGAATAGTATAGGATAGAGGATAGGATAGGTTAGGATGGAGGATATGAGAGGATTGAGGATAGGATAGGATAGTGGATAGGATAGGATAGAACAGACGATAGAGCATAGGATACAGAATAGGATAGGTTAGATGATTGTATAGGATAGAAGATAGGATAGAGGATACGATATTATAGAGGATAGGATAGCATAGAGGATTGGATAGGGGATTGGATAGGATAGAGGATAGGAGATGATAGAGGATAGTATAAGATAGAGGATAGGATAGGATAGAGAATCGTATAGGATAGATGATATTATAGGATAGAGGATAGGATTGGATAGAGGATAGGATAGGATAGAGGATAGGATAGAGGATTGGATAGGATAGAGGATATTATAGCATAGAGGATAGGATAGGATAGAGGATAGGATCGGTTGGAGGATAGGATACGGGATTGGGTAGTATAGAGGATAGGATAGGATAGAGGATAGGATAGGGTAGAGGATAGGATAGAGAATAGGATAGGATAGAGGATAGGATAGGATAGAGGAAAGGATAGGGGATTGGATAGGATAGAGGATATGATAAGATAGAAGATAGGATAGAGGATACGATATTATAGAGGATAGGATAGCATAGAGGATTGGATAGGGGATTGGATAGGAGAGAGGATAGGAGGCGATAGAGGATAGTATAGGATAGAGGATTGGTTGGGTAGAGAATAGTATAGAATAGATGATATTATAAGATAGAGGATAGGATCGGATAGAGGATATTATAGGGGATTGGATAGGATAGAGGATAGGATAGGATAGAGGATTGGATAGGATAGAGGATACGATATTATAGAGGATAGGATAGGATAGAGGATAGGATCGGATAGAGGATATAATAGGGGATTGGATAGGATAGAGGATAGGATAGGACACAGGATAGGATAGAATAGAGGATAGGATAGAGGATAGGATAGATGATAGGATAGAGGATAGGATAGAGGATAGGATAGAGGATAGGATAGAAGATTGGATAGGATAGAGAATAGTATAGGATAGATGATACTATAGGATAGAGGATAGGATAGGATAAAGGATAGGATCGGATGGAGGATAGGATAGGGGATTGGATAGGATAGAGGATAGGATAGGATAGAGGATAGGATAGGATAGAGGATCGGATAGGATAGAGGATAGGATAGGATAGAGGATAGGATAGGATAGAGGATAGGATACGGGATTGGATAGGATAGAGGATATGATAGGATAGAAGATAGGATAGGGTAGAGGATAGGATAGGATAGAGGATAGGATAGGGGATTGGATAGTATAGAGGATAGGATAGGATAGAGGATAGGATAGGATAGAGGTTAGGATACGGGATTGGATAGGATAGAGGATATGATAGGATAGAAGATAGGATAGGGTAGAGGATAGGATAGGATAGAAGATAGCATAGGGTAGAGGACAGGATACGATAGGATAGAGGATAGGATAGGGTAGAGGATAGGATAGGATTGAGGATAGGATAGGATAGAGGATACGATATTATAGAGGATAGGATAGGATAGAGGATAGGATCGGATAGAGGATAGGATAGGGGATTGGATAGTGTAGGGGATAGGATAGGATTGAGGATAGGATAGGATAGAGGATACGATAGGATAGAAGATAGGATAGGATAGAGGATAGGAGAGCATTGAGGATAGAATAGGATAGTGGATAGGATAGGATAGAACAGACTATAGAGGATAGGATAGAGAATAGGATAGGTTAGATGGTAGTATGGGATAGAGGATAGGATAGGATAGAGGATAGGATCGGATAGAGGATGGGATAGGGGATTGGGTAGTATAGGGGATAGGATAGGATAAAGGATAGGATAGGGTAGAGGATAGGATAGAGACTAGGATAGGATAGAGGATAGGATCGGATAGAGGATAGGATAGGCGATTGGATAGGGTAGAGGATAGGATAGGATAGAGGATATTATAGGATAGAGGATTGGATAGGATAGAGGATACGATATTATAGAGGATAGGATAGGATAGAGGATAGGATAGGATACAGGATAGGATAGGGGATTGGATAGGATAGAGGATATGATAGGATAGAAGATAGGATAGGATAGAGGATAGTATAGGATAGAGGATAGGATAGGGTAGAGAATAGTATAGGATAGATGATATTATAGGATAGAGGATAGGATCGGATAGAGGATAGGATGTGGGATTGGATATTATAGAGCATAGGATAGGATAGAGATTAGGATAGGATAGAGGATAGAGGATAGGATCGGATAGAGGATAGGATAGGCGATTGGCTAGGGTAGAGGATAGGATAGGATAGAGGATATTATACGATAGAGGATTAGATAGGATAGAGGATACGATATTATAGAGGATAGGATAGGATAGAGGATAGGATCGGATAGAGGATATGATAGTATAGAGGATAGGATCGGATAGAGGATATAATAGGGGATTGGATAGGATAGAGGATAGGATAGGATAAATGATAGGATAGGGTAGAGGTTACGATAGAGACTAGGATAGGATAGAGGATAGGATCGGATAGAGGGTAGGATAGGGGATTGGATAGGATAGAGGATAGGATAGGATAGAGGATAGGATAGGATAGAGGATAGGATAGGGTAGAGGGTAGGATAGGATGGGATAGAGGATAGGATAGGGTAGAGGATAGGATAGGATTGAGGATAGGATAGGATAGAGGATAGGATAGGATAGAGGATAGGATCGGATAGTTGTCAGGATAGTGGATTGGTTAGGATAGAGGATACGATAGGATAGAGGATAGGATAGTATAAAGGATAGGATCGGATAGGATAGAGGATAGGATAGGATAGTGGATAGGATAGGATAGAGGATAGGATACGGGATTGGATAGGATAGAGGATAGGATAGGATAGATGATACTATACGATAGAGGATAGGATAGGATAAAGGATAGGATCGGATAGAGGATCGGATAGGATAGAGGATAGGATAGGATAGAGGATAGGATAGGATAGAGGATAGGATACGGGATTGGATAGGATAGAGGATATGATAGGATAGATGATAGGATAGGGTAGAGAATAGGATAGGATAGAGGATAGGATAGGGGATTGGATAGTATAGAGGATAGGATAGGATAGAGGATAGGATAGGTTAGAGGATCGGATACGATAGAGGATAGGATAGGATAGAGGATAGGATAGGATAGAGGTTAGGATACGGGATTGGATAGGATAGAGAGTATGATAGGATAGAAGATAGGATAGGGTAGAGGATAGGATAGGATAGGATAGAGGATAGGATAGGGTAGAGGATAGGATAGGATTGAGGATAGGATAGGATAGTGGATAGGATCGGATAGAGGATAGGATAGGGTAGATGATAGGATAGAGAATAGGATACGATAGAGGATAGGATAGGATAGAGGATAGGATCGGATAGAGGATAGGATAGGCGATTGGATAGGGTAGAGGATAGGATAGGATAGAGGATATTATAGGATAGAGGATTGGATAGGATAGAGGATACGATATTATAGAGGATAGGATAGGATAGAGGATAGGATAGGATAGAGGATAGGATACGGGATTGGATAGGATAGAGGACATGATAGGATAGAAGATAGGATAGGGTAGAGGATAGGATAGGATAGGATAGAGGATAGGATAGGGTAGAGGATAGGATAGGATTGAGGATAGGATAGGATAGTGGATAGGATAGGATAGAACAGACGATAGAGGATAGGATACAGAATAGGAAAGGTTAGATGATTGTATAGGATAGAAGATAGGATAGAGGATACGATATTATAGAGGATAGGATAACATAGAGGATTGGATAGGGGATTGGATACGATAGAGGATAGTATAGGATAGAGGATAGGATAGGATAGAGAATAGTATAGGATAGATGATATTATAGGATAGATGATAGGATAGGATAGAGGATAGGATCGTATAGAGGAAGGGATAGGTGATTGGATAGGATAGAAGATAGGATAGGGTAGATGATAGGATAGAGAATAGGATAGGATAGAGGATAGGATAGGATAGAGGATAGGATCGGATAGAGGATAGGATAGGCGATTGGATAGGGTAGAGGATCGGAGATAATAGAGGATAGTATAAGATAGAGGATAGGATAGGATAGAGAATCGTATAGGATAGATGATATTATAGGATAGAGGATAGGATTGGATAGAGGATAGGATAGGCGATTGGATAGGGTAGAGGATAGGATAGGATAGAGGATATTATAGGATAGAGGATTGGATAGGATAGAGGATACGACATTATAGAGGATAGGATAGGATAGAGGATAGAATCGTTTAGAGGATAGGATAAGGGATTGGATAGGATAGAGGATAGGATAGGACACTGGATAGGATAGGATAGAGGATAGGATAGGACACTGGATAGGATAGGATACAGGATAGGATAGAGGATAGGATAGAGGATAGGATAGAAGATTGGATAGGATAGATGCTATAATCGGATAGAATATAGGATAGGGGATTGGGTAGTATTGAGGATAGGATAGTATAGAGGATAGGATAGGGTAGAGGATAGGATAGAGAATAGTATAGGATAGAGGATAGGATAGGTTAGGATGGAGGATATGAGAGGATTGAGGATAGGATAGGATAGTGGATAGGATAGGATAGAACAGACGATAGAGCATAGGATACAGAATAGGATAGGTTAGATGATTGTATAGGATAGAAGATAGGATAGAGGATACGATATTATAGAGGATAGGATAGCATAGAGGATTGGATAGGGGATTGGATAGGATAGAGGATAGGAGATGATAGAGGATAGTATAAGATAGAGGATAGGATAGGATAGAGAATCGTATAGGATAGATGATATTATAGGATAGAGGATAGGATTGGATAGAGGATAGGATAGGATAGAGGATAGGATAGAGGATTGGATAGGATAGAGGATATTATAGCATAGAGGATAGGATAGGATAGAGGATAGGATCGGTTGGAGGATAGGATACGGGATTGGGTAGTATAGAGGATAGGATAGGATAGAGGATAGGATAGGGTAGAGGATAGGATAGAGAATAGGATAGGATAGAGGATAGGATAGGATAGAGGAAAGGATAGGGGATTGGATAGGATAGAGGATATGATAAGATAGAAGATAGGATAGAGGATACGATATTATAGAGGATAGGATAGCATAGAGGATTGGATAGGGGATTGGATAGGAGAGAGGATAGGAGACGATAGAGGATAGTATAGGATAGAGGATTGGTTGGGTAGAGAATAGTATAGAATAGATGATATTATAAGATAGAGGATAGGATCGGATAGAGGATATTATAGGGGATTGGATAGGATAGAGGATAGGATAGGATAGAGGATTGGATAGGATAGAGGATACGATATTATAGAGGATAGGATAGGATAGAGGATAGGATCGGATAGAGGATATAATAGGGGTTTGGATAGGATAGAGGATAGGATAGGACACAGGATAGGATAGAATAGAGGATAGGATAGAGGATAGGATAGATGATAGGATAGAGGATAGGATAGAGGATAGGATAGAGGATAGGATAGAAGATTGGATAGGATAGAGAATAGTATAGG
Source organism: Halictus rubicundus (assembly GCF_050948215.1). Classification (NCBI taxonomy): domain Eukaryota; kingdom Metazoa; phylum Arthropoda; class Insecta; order Hymenoptera; family Halictidae; genus Halictus; species Halictus rubicundus. The sequence continues at coordinate 547,375 of NW_027488689.1, forward strand.
ATAGATGATACTATAGGATAGAGGATAGGATAGGATAAAGGATAGGATCGGATAGAGGATAGGATAGGGGATTGGATAGGATAGAGGATAGGATAGGATAGAGGATAGGATAGGATAGAGGATCGGATAGGATAGAGGATAGGATAGGATAGAGGATAGGATAGGATAGAGGATAGGATACGGGATTGGATAGGATAGAGGATATGATAGGATAGAAGATAGGATAGGGTAGAGGATAGGATAGGATAGAGGATAGGATAGGGGATTGGATAGTATAGAGGATAGGATAGGATAGAGGATAGGATAGGATAGAGGTTAGGATACGGGATTGGATAGGATAGAGGATATGATAGGATAGAAGATAGGATAGGGTAGAGGATAGGATAGGATAGAAGATAGCATAGGGTAGAGGACAGGATACGATAGGATAGAGGATAGGATAGGGTAGAGGATAGGATAGGATTGAGGATAGGATAGGATAGAGGATACGATATTATAGAGGATAGGATAGGATAGAGGATAGGATCGGATAGAGGATAGGATAGGGGATTGGATAGTGTAGGGGATAGGATAGGATTGAGGATAGGATAGGATAGAGGATACGATAGGATAGAAGATAGGATAGGATAGAGGATAGGAGAGCATTGAGGATAGAATAGTATAGTGGATAGGATAGGATAGAACAGACTATAGAGGATAGGATAGAGAATAGGATAGGTTAGATGGTAGTATGGGATAGAGGATAGGATAGGATAGAGGATAGGATCGGATAGAGGATGGGATAGGGGATTGGGTAGTATAGGGGATAGGATAGGATAAAGGATAGGATAGGGTAGAGGATAGGATAGAGACTAGGATAGGATAGAGGATAGGATCGGATAGAGGATAGGATAGGGGATTGGATAGGATAGAGGATAGGATAGGATAGAGGATAGGATAGGGTAGAGGATAGGATAGGATAGAATAGAGGATAGGATAGGATAGAGGATAGGATAGGTGATTGGGTAGGATAGAGGATAGGATAGGGTAGAGGATAGGATAGAGAATAGGATAGGATAGAGGATAGGATAGGATAGAGGATAGGATCGCATAGAGGGTAGGATAGGATAGAGGATAGCATAGGATAGAGGATAGGATAGGATAGGGGATTGGATAGGACAGAGGATATGATAGGATAGAAGATAGGATAGGATAGAGGATATGATAGGATAGAAGATAGGATAGGATAGAGGATAGGAGAGCATTGAGGATAGAATAGGATAGTGGATAGGATAGGATAGAACAGACTATAGAGGATAGGATAGAGAATAGGATAGGTTAGATGGTAGTATGGGATAGAGGATAGGATAGGATAGAGGATAGGATCGGATAGAGGATGGGATAGGGGATTGGGTAGTATAGGGGATAGGATAGGATAAAGGATAGGATAGGGTAGAGGATAGGATAGAGACTAGGATAGGATAGAGGATAGGATCGGATAGAGGATAGGATAGGGGATTGCATAGGATAGAGGATAGGATAGGGTAGAGGATAGGATAGAGAATAGGATAGGATAGAGGATAGGATAGGATAGAGGATAGGATCGAATATAGGATAGGATAGGATAGAGGATAGGATAGGATAGAGGATAGGATAGGATAGAGGATAGGATAGGATAGAGGATAGGATCGGATAGTGGATAGGATAGGGGATTGGGTAGTATAGAGGATAGGATAGGATAGAGGATAGGATAGGGTAGAGGATAGGATAGAGACTAGGACAGGATAGAGGATAGGATCGGATAGAGGATAGGATAGGATAGAGGATAGGATAGGATAGAGGATAGGATAGGATAGAGGATAGGATAGGGTTGAGGATAGGATAGGATTGAGGATAGGATCATATAGAGGATGGTATAGGTGATTGGATAGGATAGAGTATAGGATAGGGTAGATAATAGGATAGGATAGATGATAGGATAGAGAATAGGATAGGAAAGAGGATAGGATAGGATAGAGGATAGGATAGGGTAGAGGATAGGATACGGTAGAGGTTAGGATAGAGAATAGGATAGGGTAGAGGATAGGATAGGATAGAGGATATTATAGGATAGAGGATACGACATTATAGATGATAGGATAGGATTGAGGATAGGATCGGATAGAGGATAGGATAGGGGATTGGATAGGATAGAGGACAGGATAGGATAGAGGATAGGATAGAGAATAGGACAGGATAGAGGATAGGATAGGATCGGATAGAGGATAGGATAGGGGATTGGATAGTATAGAGGATAGGATAGGATAGAGGATAGGATAGGATAGAGGATCGGATAGGATAGAGGATAGGATAGGATACAGGATAGGATAGGATAGAGGATAGGATAGGGTTGAGGATAGGATAGTATTGAGGATAGGATAGGATAGTGGATAGGATAGGGGATTGCATAGGATAGAGGATAGGATAGGATAGGATAGAGAATAGTATAGGATAGATGATATTATAGGATAGAGGATAGGATAGGATAGAGGATAGGATCGTATAGAGGATAGGATAGGTGATTGCATAGGATAGAGGATAGGATAGGGTAGAGGATAGGATAGAGAATAGGATAGGATAGAGGATAGGATAGGATAGAGGATAGGATCGAATATAGGATAGGATAGGATAGAGGATAGGATAGGATAGAGGATAGGATAGGATAGAGGATAGGATAGGATAGAGGATAGGATCGGATAGTGGATAGGATAGGGGATTGGGTAGTATAGAGGATAGGATAGGATAGAGGATAGGATAGGATAGAGGATAGGATAGAGGATAGGATAGAAGATTGGATAGGTTAGAGAATAGTATAGGATAGATGATACTATAGGATAGAGGATAGGATAGGATAAAGGATAGGATCGGATAGAGGATAGGATAGGGGATTGGATAGGATAGAGGATAGGATAGGCTAGATGATAGGATAGAGAATAGGATAGGAAAGAGGATAGGATAGGATAGAGGATAGGATAGGGTAGAGGATAGGATCGGATAGAGGATAGGATAGGTGATTGGATAGGATAGAGGATAGGATAGGGTAGATGATAGGATAGAGAATAGGACAGGATAGAGGATAAGATAGTATAGAGAAAAGTACAGGATATATGATATTATAGGATAGAGGATAGGAGAGGATAAAGGATAGGATCGGATACAGGATAGGATAGGATAGTATAGAGAATAGTATTCGATAGATGGTATTATAGGATACAGGATAGGATAGGATAGAGGATAGGCGAGGGTTGAGGATAGGATAGGATAGATGACATTAAAGGATACAGGATAGGATAGGATAGAGGATAGGATAGGGTAGAGGATAGGATAGGATAGAGGATAGGATAGGGTTGAGGATAGGATAGGATTGAGGATAGGATCATATAGAGGATGGTATAGGTGATTGGATAGGATAGAGTATAGGATAGGGTAGATAATAGGATAGGATAGAGGATAGGATAGAGGATAGGATAGAGGATAGGATAGAAGATTGGATAGGTTAGAGAATAGTATAGGATAGATGATACTATAGGATAGAGGATAGGATAGGATAAAGGATAGGATCGGATAGAGGATAGGATAGGGGATTGGATAGGATAGAGGATAGGATAGGCTAGATGATAGGATAGAGAATAGGATAGGAAAGAGGATAGGATAGGATAGAGGATAGGATAGGGTAGAGGATAGGATCGGATAGAGGATAGGATAGGTGATTGGATAGGATAGAGGATAGGATAGGGTAGATGATAGGATAGAGAATAGGACAGGATAGAGGATAGGATAGGATAGAGGATAGGATCGGATAGAGGATAGAATAGGGGATTGGATAGTATAGAGGATAGGATAGGATAGAGGATAGGATAGGATAGAGGACCGGATAGGATAGAGGATAGGATCGGATAGAGGATAGGATAGAGGATAGGAAAGAGGATAGGATAGGATAGAGGATAGGATAGGATAGAGGATAGGATCGGATAGTGGATAGGATAGGGGATTGGGTAGTATAGAGGATAGGATAGGATAGAGGATAGGATAGGGTAGAGGATAGGACAGGATAGAGAATCGTATAGGATATATGATATTATAGGATAGAGGATAGGATAGGATAGAGGATAGGATCGGGCAGAGGATAGGATAGAGGATTGGATAGGGTAGAGGATAGGATAGGATAGAGGATATTATAGGATAGAGGATTGGATAGGATACAGGATACGATATTATAGAGGATAGGATAGGATAGAGGATAGGATCGGATAGAGGATAGAATAGGGGATTGGATAGGATAGAGGATAGGATCGGATAGAGGATAGGATAGGGGATTGGATAGGATAGAGGTTAGGATAGGGTAGAGGATAGGATAGAGACTAGGATAGGATAGAGGATAGGATCGGATAGAGGATAGGATAGGGGATTGGATAGGATAGAGGATAGGATAGGATAGAGGATAGGATAGGGTAGAGGATAGGATAGGATAGAATAGAGGATAGGATAGGATAGAGGATAGGATAGGATAGAGGATAGGATAGGATAGAGGATAGGATAGGGTAGCGGATAGGATACGGTAGAGGTTAGGATAGAGAATAGGATAGGGTAGAGGATAGGATAGGATAGAGGATATTATAGGATAGAGGATACGACATTATAGATGATAGGATAGGATTGAGGATAGGATCGGATAGAGGATAGGATAGGGGATTGGATAGGATAGAGGACAGGATAGGATAGAGGATAGGATAGAGAATAGGACAGGATAGAGGATAGGATAGGATCGGATAGAGGATAGGATAGGGGATTGGATAGTATAGAGGATAGGATAGGATAGAGGATAGGATAGGATAGAGGATAGGATAGGATAGAGGATAGGATGGGATAGAGGATAGGATACGATAGAGGATAGTATAGGATAGAGGATAGGATAGGATAGAGAATAGTATGGGATAGATGATATTATAGGATAGAGGATAGGATCGTATAGAGGATAGGATAGGTGATTGGGTAGGGTAGAGGATAGGATAGGGTAGAGGATAGGATAGAGAATAGGATAGGATAGAGGATAGGATAGGATAGAGGATAGGATCGGATAGAGGGTAGGATAGGATAGAGGATAGCATAGGATAGAGGATAGGATAGGATAGAGGATAGGATAGGGGATTGGATAGGACAGAGGATATGATAGGATAGAAGATAGGATAGGATAGAGGATATGATAGGATAGAAGATAGGATAGGATAGAGGATAGGAGAGCATTGAGGATAGAATAGGATAGTGGATAGGATAGGATAGAACAGACTATAGAGGATAGGATAGAGAATAGGATAGGTTAGATGGTAGTATGGGATAGAGGATAGGATAGGATAGAGGATAGGATCGGATAGAGGATGGGATAGGGGATTGGGTAGTATAGGGGATAGGATAGGATAAAGGATAGGATAGGGTAGAGGATAGGATAGAGACTAGGATAGGATAGAGGATAGGATCGGATAGAGGATAGGATAGGGGATTGGATAGGATAGAGGATAGGATAGGATAGAGGATAGGATAGGGTAGAGGATAGGATAGGATAGAATAGAGGATAGGATAGGATAGAGGATAGGATAGGATAGAGGATAGGATAGGATAGAGGATAGGATAGGGTAGAGGATAGGATACGGTAGAGGTTAGGATAGAGAATAGGATAGGGTAGAGGATAGGATAGGATAGAGGATATTATAGGATAGAGGATACGACATTATAGATGATAGGATAGGATTGAGGATAGGATCGGATAGAGGATAGGATAGGGGATTGGATAGTATAGAGGATAGGATAGGATAGAGGATAGGATACGATAGAGGATCGGATAGGATAGAGGATAGGATAGGATACAGGATAGGATAGGATAGAGGATAGGATAGGGTTGAGGATAGGATAGTATTGAGGATAGGATAGGATAGTGGATAGGATAGGGGATTGCATAGGATAGAGGATAGGATAGGATAGGATAGAGAATAGTATAGGATAGATGATATTATAGGATAGAGGATAGGATAGGATAGAGGATAGGATCGTATAGAGGATAGGATAGGTGATTGCATAGGATAGAGGATAGGATAGGGTAGAGGATAGGATAGAGAATAGGATAGGATAGAGGATAGGATAGGATAGAGGATAGGATCGAATATAGGATAGGATAGGATAGAGGATAGGATAGGATAGAGGATAGGATAGGATAGAGGATAGGATAGGATAGAGGATAGGATAGGATAGAGGATAGGATCGGATAGTGGATAGGATAGGGGATTGGGTAGTATAGAGGATAGGATAGGATAGAGGATAGGATAGGGTAGAGGATAGGATAGAGACTAGGACAGGATAGAGGATAGGATCGGATAGAGGATAGGATAGGATAGAGGATAGGATAGGATAGAGGATAGGATAGGATAGAGGATAGGATAGGGTTGAGGATAGGATAGGATTGAGGATAGGATAGAGGATAGGATAGGTAATTGGATAGGATAGAGTATAGGATAAGGTAGAGGATAGGATAGAATAGGATAGAGGATAGGATAGGATAGAGGATAGGATAGAGGATCGGATAGAGGATAGGATAGGGGATTGGATAGGATAGAGGATAGGATAGGATACAGGATAGGATAGGATAGAGGATAGGATAGGATAGAGGATAGGATAAGATAGAGGATAGGATAGGATAGAGGATAGGATAGGGTAGATTATAGGATACAGAATAGGATAGGATAGTATAGAGAATAGTATTCGATAGATGATATTACAGGATAGAGAATATGATAGGATAGAGGATAGGATAGGGTAGAAGATAGGATAGGGGATTGGATAGGATAGAGGATAGGATAGGATTGAGGATAGGATAGGATAGAGGATAGGATGGGATAGAGGATAGGATACGATAGAGGATAGTATAGGATAGAGGATAGGATAGGATAGAGAATAGAATGGGCTAGGTGATATTATAGGATAGAGGATAGGATCGTATAGAGGATAGGATAGGTGATTGGATAGGATAGCGGATAGGATAGGGTTGAGGATAGGATAGAGAATAGGATAGGATAGAGGATAGGATAGGATAGCGGATAGGATCGGATAGAGGATAGGATAGGGATTGGATAGTATAGAGGATAGGATAGGATAAATGATCGGATAGAATAGAGGATAGGATAGGATATAGGATAGGATAGGATAGAGGATAGGATCGGATAGTTGATAGGATAGGGGATTGGATATGATAGAAGATACGAGACGATAGAGGATAGTATAGGATAGAGGATAAGATAGTATAGAGAAAAGTACAGGATATATGATATTATAGGATAGAGGATAGGAGAGGATAAAGGATAGGATCGGATACAGGATAGGATAGGATAGTATAGAGAATAGTATTCGATAGATGGTATTATAGGATACAGGATAGGATAGGATAGAGGATAGGCGAGGGTTGAGGATAGGATAGGATAGATGACATTAAAGGATACAGGATAGGATAGGGTAGAGGATAGGATAGGATAGAGGATAGGATATTATAGAGGATAGGATAGGATAGAGGATAGGATAGGATAGCGGATAGGATAAAATGGAGTATAGGATAGTATTGAGGATAGGATATTGTTGAGGATAGGATAGGATAGAGGATAGGATAGAGGATAGGATAGAGGATAGGATAGAGGATAGGATAGAGGATAGGATAGAGGATTGGATAGGATAGAGGATATTATAGGATAGAGGATAGGATTGGATAGAGGATAGGATAGGATAGAGGATAGGATAGGATAGTATAGAGAATAGTATTCGATAGATGATATTATAGGATACAGGATAGGATAGGATAGAGGATAGGCGAGGGTTGAGGATAGGATAGGATAGATGACATTATAGGATACAGGATAGGATAGGATAGAGGATAGGATAGGGTAGAGTATAGGATACAGAATAGGATAGGATAGAGGATAGGATAGGGTAAGGGATAGAATCGGATACAGGATAGGATACGATAGAGGATAGGATAGGATAGAGAATAGTATAGGAAAGACGATAGGATAGGATAGAGGATATGATAGGGTAGAGGATAGGATCGGATAGAGGATAGGATAGGTGATTGGATAGGATAGAGGATTGGATAGGGTAGATGATAGGATAGAGAATAGGACAGGATAGATGATATTATAGGATAGAGGATAGGATAGGATAGAGGATAGGATCGGATAGAGGATAGGATAGGTGATTGGATAGGATAGAGGATAGGAGACGATAGATGATATTATAGGATAGAGGATAGGATAGGATAGAGGATAGGATCGGATAGAGGATAGGATAGGTGATTGGATAGGATAGAGGGTAGGAGACGATAGAGGATGGTATAGGATAGAGGATAAGATAGGATAGAAAATAGTATAGGATAGATGATATTATAGGATAGAGGATAGGATAGGATAGAGGATAGGATAGGATAGAGGATAGGATAGAGGATCGGATAGAGGATAGGATAGGGGATTGGATAGGATAGAGGATAGGATAGGATACAGGATAGGATAGGATAGAGGATAGGATAGGATAGAGGATAGGATAAGATAGAGGATAGGATAGGATAGAGGATAGGATAGGGTAGATTATAGGATACAGAATAGGATAGGATAGTATAGAGAATAGTATTCGATAGATGATATTACAGGATAGAGAATATGATAGGATAGAGGATAGGATAGGGTAGAAGATAGGATAGGGGATTGGATAGGATAGAGGATAGGATAGGATTGAGGATAGGATAGGATAGAGGATAGGATGGGATAGAGGATAGGATACGATAGAGGATAGTATAGGATAGAGGATAGGATAGGATAGAGAATAGAATGGGCTAGGTGATATTATAGGATAGAGGATAGGATCGTATAGAGGATAGGATAGGTGATTGGATAGGATAGCGGATAGGATAGGGTTGAGGATAGGATAGAGAATAGGATAGGATAGAGGATAGGATAGGATAGAGGATAGGATCGGATAGAGGATAGGATAGGGATTGGATAGTATAGAGGATAGGATAGGATAAATGATCGGATAGAATAGAGGATAGGATAGGATATAGGATAGGATAGGATAGAGGATAGGATCGGATAGTTGATAGGATAGGGGATTGGATATGATAGAAGATACGAGACGATAGAGGATAGTATAGGATAGAGGATAAGATAGTATAGAGAAAAGTACAGGATATATGATATTATAGGATAGAGGATAGGAGAGGATAAAGGATAGGATCGGATACAGGATAGGATAGGATAGTATAGAGAATAGTATTCGATAGATGGTATTATAGGATACAGGATAGGATAGGATAGAGGATAGGCGAGGGTTGAGGATAGGATAGGATAGATGACATTAAAGGATACAGGATAGGATAGGATAGAGGATAGGATAGGGTAGAGGATAGGATAGGATAGAGGATAGGATATTATAGAGGATAGGATAGGATAGAGGATAGGATAGGATAGCGGATAGGATAAAATGGAGTATAGGATAGTATTGAGGATAGGATATTGTTGAGGATAGGATAGGATAGAGGATAGGATAGAGGATAGGATAGAGGATAGGATAGAGGATAGGATAGAGGATAGGATAGAGGATTGGATAGGATAGAGGATATTATAGGATAGAGGATAGGATTGGATAGAGGATAGGATAGGATAGAGGATAGGATAGGATAGTATAGAGAATAGTATTCGATAGATGATATTATAGGATACAGGATAGGATAGGATAGAGGATAGGCGAGGGTTGAGGATAGGATAGGATAGATGACATTATAGGATACAGGATAGGATAGGATAGAGGATAGGATAGGGTAGAGTATAGGATACAGAATAGGATAGGATAGAGGATAGGATAGGGTAAGGGATAGAAACGGATACAGGATAGGATACGATAGAGGATAGGATAGGATAGAGAATAGTATAGGATAGAGGATAGGATGGGATAGAGGATAGGATACGATAGAGGATAGTATAGGATAGAGGATAGGATAGGATAGAGAATAGAATGGGCTAGGTGATATTATAGGATAGAGGATAGGATCGTATAGAGGATAGGATAGGTGATTGGATAGGATAGCGGATAGGATAGGGTTGAGGATAGGATAGAGAATAGGATAGGATAGAGGATAGGATAGGATAGAGGATAGGATCGGATAGAGGATAGGATAGGGATTGGATAGTATAGAGGATAGGATAGGATAAATGATCGGATAGAATAGAGGATAGGATAGGATATAGGATAGGATAGGATAGAGGATAGGATCGGATAGTTGATAGGATAGGGGATTGGATATGATAGAAGATACGAGACGATAGAGGATAGTATAGGATAGAGGATAAGATAGTATAGAGAAAAGTACAGGATATATGATATTATAGGATAGAGGATAGGAGAGGATAAAGGATAGGATCGGATACAGGATAGGATAGGATAGTATAGAGAATAGTATTCGATAGATGGTATTATAGGATACAGGATAGGATAGGATAGAGGATAGGCGAGGGTTGAGGATAGGATAGGATAGATGACATTAAAGGATACAGGATAGGATAGGATAGAGGATAGGATAGGGTAGAGGATAGGATAGGATAGAGGATAGGATATTATAGAGGATAGGATAGGATAGAGGATAGGATAGGATAGCGGATAGGATAAAATGGAGTATAGGATAGTATTGAGGATAGGATATTGTTGAGGATAGGATAGGATAGAGGATAGGATAGAGGATAGGATAGAGGATAGGATAGAGGATAGGATAGAGGATAGGATAGAGGATTGGATAGGATAGAGGATATTATAGGATAGAGGATAGGATTGGATAGAGGATAGGATAGGATAGAGGATAGGATAGGATAGTATAGAGAATAGTATTCGATAGATGATATTATAGGATACAGGATAGGATAGGATAGAGGATAGGCGAGGGTTGAGGATAGGATAGGATAGATGACATTATAGGATACAGGATAGGATAGGATAGAGGATAGGATAGGGTAGAGTATAGGATACAGAATAGGATAGGATAGAGGATAGGATAGGGTAAGGGATAGAAACGGATACAGGATAGGATACGATAGAGGATAGGATAGGATAGAGAATAGTATAGGAAAGACGATAGGATAGGATAGAGGATAGGATAGGGTAGAGGATAGGATCGGATAGAGGATAGGATAGGTGATTGGATAGGATAGAGGATTGGATAGGGTAGATGATAGGATAGAGAATAGGACAGGATAGATGATATTATAGGATAGAGGATAGGATAGGATAGAGGATAGGATCGGATAGAGGATAGGATAGGTGATTGGATAGGATAGAGGATAGGAGACGATAGATGATATTATAGGATAGAGGATAGGATAGGATAGAGGATAGTATCGGATAGAGGATAGGATAGGTGATTGGATAGGATAGAGGGTAGGAGACGATAGAGGATGGTATAGGATAGAGGATAAGATAGGATAGAAAATAGTATAGGATAGATGATATTATAGGATAGAGGATAGGATAGGATAGAGGATAGGAACGGATAGAGGACAGGATAGGGGATTGGATAGGATAGAGGATAGGATAGGACACTGGATAGGATAGGATAGAGGATAGGATAGAGGATTGGATAGGATAGAGGCTATAATCGGATAGAATATAGGATAGGGGATTGGGTAGTATTGAGGATAGGATAGTATAGAGGATAGGATAGGGTAGAGGATAGGATAGAGAATAGTATAGGATAGAGGATAGGATTGGTTAGGATGGAGGATATGAGAGGATTGAGGATAGGATAGGATAGTGGATAGGATAGGATAGAACAGACGATAGAGGATAGGATACAGAATAGGATAGGTTAGATGATTGTATAGGATAGAAGATAGGATAGAGGATATGATAGGATAGGATAGAGAATCGTATAGGATAGATGATATTATAGGATAGAGGATAGGATTGGATAGAGGATAGGATCGGATAGAGGATAGGATAGGGGATTGCATAGGGTAGAGGATAGGATAGGATAGAGGATATTATAGGATAGAGGATTGGATAGGATAGAGAATACGATATTATAGAGGCTAGGATAGGATAAAGGATAGGATCGGATAGAGAATAGTATAGGGGTTTGGATAGGATAGAGGATAGGATAGGATCCAGGATAGGATAGGATAGAGCACACCATAGAGGATATGATAGGATAGAGGATAGGATAGGATAGCGGATAGGATAGGACGGAGGATAGGATAGGGGATTGGGTAGTATAGAGGATACGATAGGATAGAGGAAAGGATAGGGGATTGGATAGGATAGAGGATATGATAAGATAGAAGATAGGATAGAGGATAGGATAGCATAGAGGATTGGATAGGGGATTGGATAGGAGAGAGGATAGGAGACGATAGAGGATAGTATAGGATAGAGGATTGGATAGGGTAGAGAATAGTATAGAATAGATGATATTATAAGATAGAGGATAGGATCGGATAGAGCATATTATAGGGGATTGGATAGGATAGAGGATAGGATAGGATAGAGGATAGGATCAGATAGAGGATAGGATAGGGGATTGGGTAGGATAGAGGACAGGATAGGATAGAGGATAGGATAGAGAATAGGACAGGATAGAGGAAAGGATAGGATCGGATAGAGGATAGGATAGGGGATTGGATAGTATAGAGGATAGGATAGGATAGAGGATAGGATAGGGGATTGGATAGTATAGAGGATAGGATAGGATAGAGGATAGGATAAGATAGAGGACCGGATAGGATAGAGGATAGGATCGGATAGAGGATAGGATAGAGGATAGGATAGGGGATTGGATAGGATAGAGGATATGATAAGATAGAAGATAGGATAGAGGATAGGATAGCATAGAGGATTGGATAGGGGATTGGATAGGAGAGAGGATAGGAGACGATAGAGGATAGTATAGGATAGAGGATTGGATAGGGTAGAGAATAGTATAGAATAGATGATATTATAAGATAGAGGATAGGATCGGATAGAGCATATTATAGGGGATTGGATAGGATAGAGGATAGGATAGGATAGAGGATAGGATCAGATAGAGGATAGGATAGGGGATTGGGTAGTATAGAGGATAGGATAGGATAGAGGATAGGATAGGGTAGAGGATAGGATCGGACAGAGGATAGGATAGATGATTGGATAGGGTAGAGGATAGGATAGGATAGAGGATATTATAGGATAGAGGATTGGATAGGATAGAGAATACGATATTATAGAGGATAGGATAGGATAGAGGATAGGATCGGATAGAGGATAGGATAGGGGATTGGATAGGATAGAGGATAGGATAGGATACAGGATAGGATAGGATAGAGCAGACGATAGAGGATATGATAGGATAGAGGATAGGATAGGATAGAGGATAGGATAGGATAGAGGATAGGATAGGATAGAGGATAGGATAGGATAGAGGATAGGATAGGGTAGATTATAGGATACAGAATAGGATAGGATAGTATAGAGAATAGTATTCGATAGATGATATTATAGGATAGAGAATAGTATAGGATGGAGGATAGGATAGGGTAGAAGATAGGATAGAGAATAGGATAGGACAGAGGATAGGATAGGATAGAGGATAGGATCGGATAGTGGATAGGATAGAGGATAGGATAGGATAGAGGATAGGATCGGATAGAGGATAGGATAGGGGATTGGATAGTATAGAGGATAGGATAGGATAAATGATCGGATAGAATAGAGGATAGGATAGGATATAGGATAGGATCGGATAGAGGATAGGATAGGATAGAGGATAGCATAGGATAGAGGATAGGATAGGATAGAGGATAGGATAGGGGATTGGATAGGACAGAGGATATGATATGATAGAAGATACGAGACGATAGAGGATAGTATAGGATAGAGGATAAGATAGTATAGAGGATAGGAGAGGATAAAGGATAGGATCGGATACAGGATAGGATAGGGGATTGGATAGGATAGAGGATAGGATAGGATAGAGGATAGGATAGTGTAGATGATAGGATAGAGAATAGGATAGGATAGAGGATAGGATAGGATAGAGGATAGGATCGGATAGAGGATAGGATAGGATAGAGGATAGCATAGGATAGGGGATAGGATAGGATAGAGGATAGGATCGGATAGAGGATAGGATAGGATAGAGGATAGCATAGGATAGAGGATAGGATAGGATAGAGGATAGGATAGGGGATTGGATAGGACAGAGGATATGATAGGATAGAAGATAGGATAGGATAGAGGATATGATAGGATAGAAGATAGGATAGGATAGAGGATAGGAGAGCATTGAGGATAGAATAGGATAGTGGATAGGATAGGATAGAACAGACTATAGAGGATAGGATAGAGAATAGGATAGGTTAGATGGTAGTATGGGATAGAGGATAGGATAGGATAGAGGATAGGATCGGATAGAGGATGGGATAGGGGATTGGGTAGTATAGGGGATAGGATAGGATAAAGGATAGGATAGGGAAGAGGATAGGATAGAGACTAGGATAGGATAGAGGATAGGATCGGATAGAGGATAGGATAGGGGATTGGATAGGATAGAGGATAGGATAGGATAGAGGATAGGATAGGGTAGAGGATAGGATAGGATAGAATAGAGGATAGGATAGGATAGAGGATAGGATAGGATAGAGGATAGGATAGGATAGAGGATAGGATAGGGTAGAAGATAGGATACGGTAGAGGTTAGGATAGAGAATAGGATAGGGTAGAGGATAGGATAGGATAGAGGATATTATAGGATAGAGGATACGACATTATAGATGATAGGATAGGATTGAGGATAGGATCGGATAGAGGATAGGATAGGGGATTGGATAGGATAGAGGACAGGATAGGATAGAGGATAGGATAGAGAATAGGACAGGATAGAGGATAGGATAGGATCGGATAGAGGATAGGATAGGGGATTGGATAGTATAGAGGATAGGATAGGATAGAGGATAGGATAGGATAGAGGATCGGATAGGATAGAGGATAGGATAGGATACAGGATAGGATAGGATAGAGGATAGGATAGGGTTGAGGATAGGATAGTATTGAGGATAGGATAGGATAGTGGATAGGATAGGGGATTGCATAGGATAGAGGATAGGATAGGATAGGATAAAGAATAGTATAGGATAGATGATATTATAGGATAGAGGATAGGATAGGATAGAGGATAGGATCGTATAGAGGATAGGATAGGTGATTGCATAGGATAGAGGATAGGATAGGGTAGAGGATAGGATAGAGAATAGGATAGGATAGAGGATAGGATAGGATAGAGGATAGGATCGAATATAGGATAGGATAGGATAGAGGATAGGATAGGGTAGATGATAGGATAGAGAATAGGACAGGATAGAGGATAGGATAGGATAGAGGATAGGATCGGATAGAGGATAGGATAGGGGATTGGATAGTATAGAGGATAGGATAGGATAGAGGATAGGATAGGATAGAGGACCGGATAGGATAGAGGATAGGATCGGATAGAGGATAGGATAGAGGATAGGATAGAGGATTCAATAGGATAGAGGAAATTATAGGATAGAGGATAGGATAGGATAGAGGATCGGATCGGATAGTGGATAGGATAGGGGATTGGGTAGTATAGAGGATAGGATAGGATAGAGGATAGGATAGGGTAGAGGATAGGACAGGATAGAGAATCGTATAGGATATATGATATTATAGGATAGAGGATAGGATAGGATAGAGGATAGGATCGGACAGAGGATAGGATAGAGGATTGGATAGGGTAGAGGATAGGATAGGATAGAGGATATTATAGGATAGAGGATTGGATAGGATACAGGATACGATATTATAGAGGATAGGATAGGATAGAGGATAGGATCGGATAGAGGATAGAATAGGGGATTGGATAGGATAGAGGATAGGATCGGATAGAGGATAGGATAGGGGATTGGATAGGATGGAGGTTAGGATAGGGTAGAGGATAGGATAGAGACTAGGATAGGATAGAGGATAGGATCGGATAGAGGATAGGATAGGGGATTGGATAGGATAGAGGATAGGATAGGATAGAGGATAGGATAGGGTAGAGGATAGGATAGGATAGAATAGAGGATAGGATAGGATAGAGGATAGGATAGGATAGAGGATAGGATAGGATAGAGGATAGGATAGGGTAGCGGATAGGATACGGTAGAGGTTAGGATAGAGAATAGGATAGGGTAGAGGATAGGATAGGATAGAGGATATTATAGGATAGAGGATACGACATTATAGATGATAGGATAGGATTGAGGATAGGATCGGATAGAGGATAGGATAGGGGATTGGATAGGATAGAGGACAGGATAGGATAGAGGATAGGATAGAGAATAGGACAGGATAGAGGATAGGATAGGATCGGATAGAGGATAGGATAGGGGATTGGATAGTATAGAGGATAGGATAGGATAGAGGATAGGATAGGATAGAGGATAGGATAGGATAGAGGATAGGATGGGATAGAGGATAGGATACGATAGAGGATAGTATAGAATAGAGGATAGAATAGGATAGAGAATAGTATGGGATAGATGATATTATAGGATAGAGGATAGGATCGTATAGAGGATAGGATAGGTGATTGGGTAGGATAGAGGATAGGATAGGGTAGAGGATAGGATAGAGAATAGGATAGGATAGAGGATAGGATAGGATAGAGGATAGGATCGGATAGAGGGTAGGATAGGATAGAGGATAGCATAGGATAGAGGATAGGATAGGATAGAGGATAGGATAGGGGATTGGATAGGACAGAGGATATGATAGGATAGAAGATAGGATAGGATAGAGGATATGATAGGATAGAAGATAGGATAGGATAGAGGATAGGAGAGCATTGAGGATAGAATAGGATAGTGGATAGGATAGGATAGAACAGACTATAGAGGATAGGATAGAGAATAGGATAGGTTAGATGGTAGTATGGGATAGAGGATAGGATAGGATAGAGGATAGGATCGGATAGAGGATGGGATAGGGGATTGGGTAGTATAGGGGATAGGATAGGATAAAGGATAGGATAGGGTAGAGGATAGGATAGAGACTAGGATAGGATAGAGGATAGGATCGGATAGAGGATAGGATAGGGGATTGGATAGGATAGAGGATAGGATAGGATAGAGGATAGGATAGGGTAGAGGATAGGATAGGATAGAATAGAGGATAGGATAGGATAGAGGATAGGATAGGATAGAGGATAGGATAGGATAGAGGATAGGATAGGGTAGAGGATAGGATACGGTAGAGGTTAGGATAGAGAATAGGATAGGGTAGAGGATAGGATAGGATAGAGGATATTATAGGATAGAGGATACGACATTATAGATGATAGGATAGGATTGAGGATAGGATCGGATAGAGGATAGGATAGGGGATTGGATAGGATAGAGGACAGGATAGGATAGAGGATAGGATAGAGAATAGGACAGGATAGAGGAAAGGATAAGATCGGATAGAGGATAGGATAGGGGATTGGATAGTATAGAGGATAGGATAGGATAGAGGATAGGATAGGGGATTGGATAGTATAGAGGATAGGATAGGATAGAGGATAGGATAAGATAGAGGACCGGATAGGATAGAGGATAGGATCGGATAGAGGATAGGATAGAGGATAGGATAGAGGATTGGATAGGATAGAGGAAATTATAGGATAGAGGATAGGATACGATAGAGGATAGGATCGGATAGTGGATAGGATAGGGGATTGGGTAGTATAGAGGATAGGATAGGATAGAGGATAGGATAGGGTAGAGGATAGGACAGGATAGAGAATCGTATAGGATATATGATATTATAGGATAGAGGATAGGATAGGATAGAGGATAGGATCGGACAGAGGATAGGATAGAGGATTGGATAGGGTAGAGGATAGGATAGGATAGAGGATATTATAGGATAGAGGATTGGATAGGATACAGGATACGATATTATAGAGGATAGGATAGGATAGAGGATAGGATCGGATAGAGGATAGAATAGGGGATTGGATAGGATAGAGGATAGGATCGGATAGAGGATAGGATAGGGGATTGGATAGGATAGAGGTTAGGATAGGGTAGAGGATAGGATAGAGAACAGGATAGGGTAGAGGATAGGATCGGATAGAGGATAGGATAGGTGATTGGATAGGATAGAGGATTGGATAGGGTAGATGATAGGATAGAGAATAGGACAGGATAGATGATATTATAGGATAGAGGATAGGATAGGATAGAGGATAGGATCGGATAGAGGATAGGATAGGTGATTGGATAGGATAGAGGATAGGAGACGATAGATGATATTATAGGATAGAGGATAGGATAGGATAGAGGATAGGATCGGATAGAGGATAGGATAGGTGATTGGATAGGATAGAGGGTAGGAGACGATAGAGGATAGTATAGGATAGAGGATAAGATAGGATAGAAAATAGTATAGGATAGATGATATTATAGGATAGAGGATAGGATAGGAAAGAGGATAGGAACGGATAGAGGATAGTATAGGGGATTGGATAGGATAGAGGATAGAATAGGATAGGGTATAGGATAGTGTAGAGGATAGGATAGAGAATAGTATAGGATAGTGGATAGGATAGGATAGAGGATAGGATAGGGTAGATGATAGGATAGAGAATAGGATAGGATATAGGATAGGATAGGATAGAGGATAGGATCGGATAGAGGATAGGAGAGGGGATTGGATAGGATAGAGGATAGGATCGGATAGAGGATAGGATAGGTGATTGGATAGGATAGAGGATAGGAGACGATAGATGATATTATAGGATAGAGGATAGGATAGGATAGAGGATAGGATAGAGGATAGGATAGAGGATACGGTCGGATAGAGGATAGGATAAGGGATTGGATAGGATAGAGGATATGATAGAATAGAAGATAGGATAGGATAGAGGATAGGATAGGTTAGAGAATAGTATAGGATAGAAAATAGTATAGGATAGATGATATTATAGGATAGAGGATAGGATAGGATAGAGGATAGGATCGGATAGAGGATAGGATAGGTGATTGGATAGGATAGAGGGTAGGAGACGATAGAGGATGGTATAGGATAGAGGATAAGATAGGATAGAAAATAGTATAGGATAGATGATATTATAGGATAGAGGATAGGATAGGATAGAGGATAGGAACGGTTAGAGGATAGGATAGGGGATTGGATAGGATAGAGGATAGGATAGGATAGGGTATAGGATAGTGTAGAGGATAGGAACGGATAGAGGATAGGATAGGGGATTGGATAGGATAGAGGATAGGATAGGATAGGGTATAGGATAGGGTAGAGGATAGGATAGAGAATAGGATAGGATATAGGATAGGATAGGATAGAGGATAGGATCGGATAAAGGATAGGATAGGGGATTGGATAGGATAGAGGATATGATAGGATAGAAGATAAGATAGGATAGAGGATAGGAGAGGATTGAGGATAGGATAGGATAGTGGATAGGATAGGCTGGTGGATAGGATAGGATAGTGGATAGGATAGGATAGTGGATAGGATAGGGGATTGGATAGGATAGAGGATATGATAGGATAGAAGATAAGATAGGATAGAGGATAGGAGAGGATTGAGGATAGGATAGGATAGTGGATAGGATAGGATAGTGGATAGGATAGGATAGAACAGACGATAGAGGATAGGATAGAGAATAGGATAGGTTTGATGATAGTATAGGATAGAAAATAGTATACGATAGATGATATTATAGGATAGAGGATAGGATAGGGGATTGTATAGGATAGAGGATATGATAGGATAGAAGATAAGATAGGATAGAGGATAGGAGAGGATTGAGGATAGGATAGGATAGTGGATAGGATAGGATAGTGGATAGGATAGGATAGTGGATAGGATAGGATAGAACAGACGATAGAGGATAGGATAGAGAATAGGATAGGTTAGATGATAGTATAGGATAGAGGATAGGATAGGATAGAGGATAGGATAGGATAGAGGATAGGGTCGGATAGAGGATAGGATAAGGGATTGGATAGGATAGAGGATATGATAGAATAGAAGATAGGATAGGATAGAGGATAGGATAGGTTAGAGAATAGTATAGGATAGAAAATAGTATAGGATAGATGATATTATAGGATAGAGGATAGGATAGGATAGAGGATAGGAACGGATAGAGGATAGGATAGGGGATTGGATAGGATAGAGGACAGGATAGGATAGAGGATAGGATAGAGAATAGGACAGGATAGAGGAAAGGATAGGATCGGATAGAGGATAGGATAGGGGATTGGATAGTATAGAGGATAGGATAGGATAGAGGATAGGATAGGGGATTGGATAGTATAGAGGATAGGATAGGATAGAGGATAGGATAAGATAGAGGACCGGATAGGATAGAGGATAGGATCGGATAGAGGATAGGATAGAGGATAGGATAGAGGATTGGATAGGATAGAGGAAATTATAGGATAGAGGATAGGATACGATAGAGGATAGGATCGGATAGTGGATAGGATAGGGGATTGGGTAGTATAGAGGATAGGATAGGATAGAGGATAGGATAGGGTAGAGGATAGGACAGGATAGAGAATCGTATAGGATATATGATATTATAGGATAGAGGATAGGATAGGATAGAGGATAGGACCGGACAGAGGATAGGATAGAGGATTGGATAGGGTAGAGGATAGGATAGGATAGAGGATATTATAGGATAGAGGTTTGGATAGGATACAGGATACGATATTATAGAGGATAGGATAGGATAGAGGATAGGATCGGATAGAGGATAGAATAGGGGATTGGATAGGATAGAGGATAGGATCGGATAGAGGATAGGATAGGGGATTGGATAGGATAGAGGTTAGGATAGGGTAGAGGATAGGATAGGGAACAGGATAGGGTAGAGGATAGGATCGGATAGAGGATAGGATAGGTGATTGGATAGGATAGAGGATTGGATAGGGTAGATGATAGGATAGAGAATAGGACAGGATAGATGATATTATAGGATAGAGGATAGGATAGGATAGAGGATAGGATCGGATAGAGGATAGGATAGGTGATTGGATAGGATAGAGGATAGGAGACGATAGATGATATTATAGGATAGAGGATAGGATAGGATAGAGGATAGGATCGGATAGAGGATAGGATAGGTGATTGGATAGGATAGAGGGTAGGAGACGATAGAGGATAGTATAGGATAGAGGATAAGATAGGATAGAAAATAGTATAGGATAGATGATATTATAGGATAGAGGATAGGATAGGAAAGAGGATAGGAACGGATAGAGGATAGTATAGGGGATTGGATAGGATAGAGGATAGAATATCATAGGGTATAGGATAGTGTAGAGGATAGGATAGAGAATAGTATAGGATAGTGGATAGGATAGGATAGAGGATAGGATAGGGTAGATGATAGGATAGAGAATAGGATAGGATATAGGATAGGATAGGATAGAGGATAGGATCGGATAGAGGATAGGAGAGGGGATTGGATAGGATAGAGGATAGGATCGGATAGAGGATAGGATAGGTGATTGGATAGGATAGAGGATAGGAGACGATAGATGATATTATAGGATAGAGGATAGGATAGGATAGAGGATAGGATAGAGGATAGGATAGAGGATAGGATAGGATAGAGGATACGGTCGGATAGAGGATAGGATAAGGGATTGGATAGGATAGAGGATATGATAGAATAGAAGATAGGATAGGATAGAGGATAGGATAGGTTAGAGAATAGTATAGGATAGAAAATAGTATAGGATAGATGATATTATAGGATAGAGGATAGGATAGGATAGAGGATAGGATCGGATAGAGGATAGGATAGGTGATTGGATAGGATAGAGGGTAGGAGACGATAGAGGATGGTATAGGATAGAGGATAAGATAGGATAGAAAATAGTATAGGATAGATGATATTATAGGATAGAGGATAGGATAGGATAGAGGATAGGAACGGTTAGAGGATAGGATAGGGGATTGGATAGGATAGAGGATAGGATAGGATAGGGTATAGGATAGTGTAGAGGATAGGAACGGATAGAGGATAGGATAGGGGATTGGATAGGATAGAGGATAGGATAGGATAGGGTATAGGATAGGGTAGAGGATAGGATAGAGAATAGGATAGGATATAGGATAGGATAGGATAGAGGATAGGATCGGATAAAGGATAGGATAGGGGATTGGATAGGATAGAGGATATGATAGGATAGAAGATAAGATAGGATAGAGGATAGGAGAGGATTGAGGATAGGATAGGATAGTGGATAGGATAGGCTGGTGGATAGGATAGGATAGTGGATAGGATAGGATAGTGGATAGGATAGGGGATTGGATAGGATAGAGGATATGATAGGATAGAAGATAAGATAGGATAGAGGATAGGAGAGGATTGAGGATAGGATAGGATAGTGGATAGGATAGGATAGTGGATAGGATAGGATAGAACAGACGATAGAGGATAGGATAGAGAATAGGATAGGTTTGATGATAGTATAGGATAGAAAATAGTATACGATAGATGATATTATAGGATAGAGGATAGGATAGGGGATTGTATAGGATAGAGGATATGATAGGATAGAAGATAAGATAGGATAGAGGATAGGAGAGGATTGAGGATAGGATAGGATAGTGGATAGGATAGGATAGTGGATAGGATAGGATAGTGGATAGGATAGGATAGAACAGACGATAGAGGATAGGATAGAGAATAGGATAGGTTAGATGATAGTATAGGATAGAGGATAGGATAGGATAGAGGATAGGATAGGATAGAGGATAGGGTCGGATAGAGGATAGGATAAGGGATTGGATAGGATAGAGGATATGATAGAATAGAAGATAGGATAGGATAGAGGATAGGATAGGTTAGAGAATAGTATAGGATAGAAAATAGTATAGGATAGATGATATTATAGGATAGAGGATAGGATAGGATAGAGGATAGGAACGGATAGAGGATAGGATAGGGGATTGGATAGGATAGAGGATAGGATAGGATAGGGTATAGGATAGGGTAGAGGATAGGATAGAGAATAGTATAGGATAGTGGATAGGATAGGATAGAGGATAGGATAGGGTAGATGATAGGATAGAGAATAGGATAGGATATAGGATAGGATAGGAGAGAGGATAGGATCGGATAGAGGATAGGAGAGGGGATTGGATAGGATAGAGGATAGGATAGGATAGGGTATAGGATAGGGTAGATGATAGGATAGAGAATAGGACAGGATAAATGATTTTATAGGATAGAGGATAGGATAGGATAGAGGATAGGATCGGATAGAGGATAGGATAGGTGATTGGATAGGATAGAGGATAGGAGACGATAGATGATATTATAGGATAGAGGATAGGATAGGATAGAGGATAGGATAGAGGATAGGATAGGATAGAGGATACGGTCGGATAGAGGATAGGATAAGGGATTGGATAGGATAGAGGATATGATAGAATAGAAGATAGGATAGGATAGAGGATAGGATAGGTTAGAGAATAGTATAGGATAGAAAATAGTATAGGATAGATGATATTATAGGATAGAGGATAGGATAGGATAGAGGATAGGATCGGATAGAGGATAGGATAGGTGATTGGATAGGATAGAGGGTAGGAGACGATAGAGGATGGTATAGGATAGAGGATAAGATAGGATAGAAAATAGTATAGGATAGATGATATTATAGGATAGAGGATAGGATAGGATAGAGGATAGGAACGGTTAGAGGATAGGATAGGGGATTGGATGGGATAGAGGATAGGATAGGATAGGGTATAGGGTAGTGTAGAGGATAGGAACGGATAGAGGATAGGATAGGGGATTGGATAGGATAGAGGATAGGATAGGATAGGGTATAGGATAGGGTAGAGGATAGGATAGAGAATAGGATAGGATATAGGATAGGATAGGATAGAGGATAGGATCGGATAAAGGATAGGATAGGGGATTGGATAGGATAGAGGATATGATAGGATAGAAGATAAGATAGGATAGAGGATAGGAGAGGATTGAGGATAGGATAGGATAGTGGATAGGATAGGATAGTGGATAGGATAGGATAGTGGATAGGATAGGATAGTGGATAGGATAGGATAGTGGATAGGATAGGGGATTGGACAGGATAGAGGATATGATAGGATAGAAGATAAGATAGGATAGAGGATAGGAGAGGATTGAGGATAGGATAGGATAGTGGATAGGATAGGATAGTGGATAGGATAGGATAGAACAGACGATAGAGGATAGGATAGAGAATAGGATAGGTTTGATGATAGTATAGGATAGAAAATAGTATACGATAGATGATATTATAGGATAGAGGATAGGATAGGATAGAGGATAGGATAGGGGATTGGATAGGATAGAGGATAGGATAGGATAGGGTATAGGATAGGGTAGAGGATAGGATAGAGAATAGGATAGGATATAGGATATTATAGGATAGAGGACAGAATCGGATAGAGGATAGGATAGGGGATTGGATAGGATAGAGGATAGGATAGGATTGAGGATAGGATAGGATAGTGGATAGGATAGGATAGTGGATAGGATAGGATAGAACAGACGATAGAGGATAGGATAGAGATTAGGATAGGTTAGAAGATAGTATAGGATAGAGGATAGGATAGGATAGAGGATAGGATAGGACAGAGGATAGGATAGGATAGAGGATAGGATAGGATGGAGAATAGTATAGGATAGATGATATTATAGGATAGAGGATATTATAGGATAGAGGATAGGATCGGATAGAGGATAGGATCGGACAGAGGATAGGATAGAGGATTGGATAGGGTAGAGGATAGGATAGGATAGAGGATATTATAGGATAGAGGTTTGGATAGGATACAGGATACGATATTATAGAGGATAGGATAGGATAGAGGATAGGATCGGATAGAGGATAGAATAGGGGATTGGATAGGATAGAGGATAGGATCGGATAGAGGATAGGATAGGGGATTGGATAGGATAGAGGTTAGGATAGGGTAGAGGATAGGATAGGGAACAGGATAGGGTAGAGGATAGGATCGGATAGAGGATAGGATAGGTGATTGGATAGGATAGAGGATTGGATAGGGTAGATGATAGGATAGAGAATAGGACAGGATAGATGATATTATAGGATAGAGGATAGGATAGGATAGAGGATAGGATCGGATAGAGGATAGGATAGGTGATTGGATAGGATAGAGGATAGGAGACGATAGATGATATTATAGGATAGAGGATAGGATAGGATAGAGGATAGGATCGGATAGAGGATAGGATAGGTGATTGGATAGGATAGAGGGTAGGAGACGATAGAGGATAGTATAGGATAGAGGATAAGATAGGATAGAAAATAGTATAGGATAGATGATATTATAGGATAGAGGATAGGATAGGAAAGAGGATAGGAACGGATAGAGGATAGTATAGGGGATTGGATAGGATAGAGGATAGAATAGGATAGGGTATAGGATAGTGTAGAGGATAGGATAGAGAATAGTATAGGATAGTGGATAGGATAGGATAGAGGATAGGATAGGGTAGATGATAGGATAGAGAATAGGATAGGATATAGGATAGGATAGGATAGAGGATAGGATCGGATAGAGGATAGGAGAGGGGATTGGATAGGATAGAGGATAGGATCGGATAGAGGATAGGATAGGTGATTGGATAGGATAGAGGATAGGAGACGATAGATGATATTATAGGATAGAGGATAGGATAGGATAGAGGATAGGATAGAGGATAGGATAGAGGATAGGATAGGATAGAGGATACGGTCGGATAGAGGATAGGATAAGGGATTGGATAGGATAGAGGATATGATAGAATAGAAGATAGGATAGGATAGAGGATAGGATAGGTTAGAGAATAGTATAGGATAGAAAATAGTATAGGATAGATGATATTATAGGATAGAGGATAGGATAGGATAGAGGATAGGATCGGATAGAGGATAGGATAGGTGATTGGATAGGATAGAGGGTAGGAGACGATAGAGGATGGTATAGGATAGAGGATAAGATAGGATAGAAAATAGTATAGGATAGATGATATTATAGGATAGAGGATAGGATAGGATAGAGGATAGGAACGGTTAGAGGATAGGATAGGGGATTGGATAGGATAGAGGATAGGATAGGATAGGGTATAGGATAGTGTAGAGGATAGGAACGGATAGAGGATAGGATAGGGGATTGGATAGGATAGAGGATAGGATAGGATAGGGTATAGGATAGGGTAGAGGATAGGATAGAGAATAGGATAGGATATAGGATAGGATAGGATAGAGGATAGGATCGGATAAAGGATAGGATAGGGGATTGGATAGGATAGAGGATATGATAGGATAGAAGATAAGATAGGATAGAGGATAGGAGAGGATTGAGGATAGGATAGGATAGTGGATAGGATAGGCTGGTGGATAGGATAGGATAGTGGATATGATAGGATAGTGGATAGGATAGGGGATTGGATAGGATAGAGGATATGATAGGATAGAAGATAAGATAGGATAGAGGATAGGAGAGGATTGAGGATAGGATAGGATAGTGGATAGGATAGGATAGTGGATAGGATAGGATAGAACAGACGATAGAGGATAGGATAGAGAATAGGATAGGTTTGATGATAGTATAGGATAGAAAATAGTATACGATAGATGATATTATAGGATAGAGGATAGGATAGGGGATTGTATAGGATAGAGGATATGATAGGATAGAAGATAAGATAGGATAGAGGATAGGAGAGGATTGAGGATAGGATAGGATAGTGGATAGGATAGGATAGTGGATAGGATAGGATAGTGGATAGGATAGGATAGAACAGACGATAGAGGATAGGATAGAGAATAGGATAGGTTAGATGATAGTATAGGATAGAGGATAGGATAGGATAGAGGATAGGATAGGATAGAGGATAGGGTCGGATAGAGGATAGGATAAGGGATTGGATAGGATAGAGGATATGATAGAATAGAAGATAGGATAGGATAGAGGATAGGATAGGTTAGAGAATAGTATAGGATAGAAAATAGTATAGGATAGATGATATTATAGGATAGAGGATAGGATAGGATAGAGGATAGGAACGGATAGAGGATAGGATAGGGGATTGGATAGGATAGAGGATAGGATAGGATAGGGTATAGGATAGGGTAGAGGATAGGATAGAGAATAGTATAGGATAGTGGATAGGATAGGATAGAGGATAGGATAGGGTAGATGATAGGATAGAGAATAGGATAGGATATAGGATAGGATAGGAGAGAGGATAGGATCGGATAGAGGATAGGAGAGGGGATTGGATAGGATAGAGGATAGGATAGGATAGGGTATAGGATAGGGTAGATGATAGGATAGAGAATAGGACAGGATAAATGATTTTATAGGATAGAGGATAGGATAGGATAGAGGATAGGATCGGATAGAGGATAGGATAGGTGATTGGATAGGATAGAGGATAGGAGACGATAGATGATATTATAGGATAGAGGATAGGATAGGATAGAGGATAGGATAGAGGATAGGATAGGATAGAGGATACGGTCGGATAGAGGATAGGATAAGGGATTGGATAGGATAGAGGATATGATAGAATAGAAGATAGGATAGGATAGAGGATAGGATAGGTTAGAGAATAGTATAGGATAGAAAATAGTATAGGATAGATGATATTATAGGATAGAGGATAGGATAGGATAGAGGATAGGATCGGATAGAGGATAGGATAGGTGATTGGATAGGATAGAGGGTAGGAGACGATAGAGGATGGTATAGGATAGAGGATAAGATAGGATAGAAAATAGTATAGGATAGATGATATTATAGGATAGAGGATAGGATAGGATAGAGGATAGGAACGGTTAGAGGATAGGATAGGGGATTGGATGGGATAGAGGATAGGATAGGATAGGGTATAGGGTAGTGTAGAGGATAGGAACGGATAGAGGATAGGATAGGGGATTGGATAGGATAGAGGATAGGATAGGATAGGGTATAGGATAGGGTAGAGGATAGGATAGAGAATAGGATAGGATATAGGATAGGATAGGATAGAGGATAGGATCGGATAAAGGATAGGATAGGGGATTGGATAGGATAGAGGATATGATAGGATAGAAGATAAGATAGGATAGAGGATAGGAGAGGATTGAGGATAGGATAGGATAGTGGATAGGATAGGATAGTGGATAGGATAGGATAGTGGATAGGATAGGATAGTGGATAGGATAGGATAGTGGATAGGATAGGGGATTGGACAGGATAGAGGATATGATAGGATAGAAGATAAGATAGGATAGAGGATAGGAGAGGATTGAGGATAGGATAGGATAGTGGATAGGATAGGATAGTGGATAGGATAGGATAGAACAGACGATAGAGGATAGGATAGAGAATAGGATAGGTTTGATGATAGTATAGGATAGAAAATAGTATACGATAGATGATATTATAGGATAGAGGATAGGATAGGATAGAGGATAGGATAGGGGATTGGATAGGATAGAGGATAGGATAGGATAGGGTATAGGATAGGGTAGAGGATAGGATAGAGAATAGGATAGGATATAGGATATTATAGGATAGAGGACAGAATCGGATAGAGGATAGGATAGGGGATTGGATAGGATAGAGGATAGGATAGGATTGAGGATAGGATAGGATAGTGGATAGGATAGGATAGTGGATAGGATAGGATAGAACAGACGATAGAGGATAGGATAGAGATTAGGATAGGTTAGAAGATAGTATAGGATAGAGGATAGGATAGGATAGAGGATAGGATAGGACAGAGGATAGGATAGGATAGAGGATAGGATAGGATGGAGAATAGTATAGGATAGATGATATTATAGGATAGAGGATAGGATAGGATAGAGGATAGGATCGGATAGAGGATAGGATAGGTTATTGGATAGGATAGAGGGTAGGAGACGATAGAGGATGGAATAGGATAGAGGATAAGATATGATAGAAAATAGTATAGGATAGATGATATTATAGGATAGAGGATAGGATAGGGGATTGGATAGGATAGAGGACAGGATAGGGTAGAGGATAGGATAGGGAAGAGGATAGGATAGAGAATAGTATAGGAGAGATGATATTATAGGATAGAGGATAGGATAGGATAGAGGATAGGGTAGGGTAGAGGATAGGATAGGATAGGGGATTGGATAGGATAGAAGATAGGATACGATAGAGGATAGGATAGGGAAGAGGATTGGATAGAGAATAGTATAGGATAGATGATATAGGATAGAGGATAGGATAGGATAGAGGATAGGATAGGATAGAGGATAGGATCGGATAGAGGATAGGATAGGATAGAGGATAGTATAGGATAGAGGATAGGATAGGATAGAGAATAGTATAGGATAGATGATATTATAGGACAGACGATAGGATAGGATAGAGGATAGGATCGGATAGAGGATAGGATAGGTGATTGGATAGGATAGAGGATAGGAGAAGATAGAGGATGGTATAGGATAGAGGATAAGATAGGATAGAGAATAGTATAGGATAGAGGATAGGATAGGATAGAGTATAGGAACGGATAGAGGATAGGATAGGGGATTGGTTAGGATAGAGGATAGGATAGGATAGTGGATAGGATAGGGTAGAGGATAGGATAGAGAATAGTATAGGATAGTGGATAGGATAGGATAGAGGATAGTATAGGATAGAGGATAGGATACGATAGAGGATAGTATAGGATACAGGATAGGATAGGATAGAGGACAGGATAGGGTAGAGTATAGGATACAGAATAGGATAGAATAGAGGATAGGATAGAGGATAGGATAGGATAGAGGATTGGATAGGGTAGAGTATAGGATACAGAATAGGATAGGATAGAGGATAGGATAGGATAGAGTATAGGATACAGAATAGGATAGGATAGAGGATAGGATCGGATAGAGGATAGGATAGGATAGAGGATAGTATAGGATAGAGGATAGGATAGGATAGAGAATAGTATAGGATAGATGATATTATAGGATAGAGGATAGGATAGGATAGAGGATAGGATCGGATAGAGGATAGGATAGGTTATTGGATAGGATAGAGGGTAGGAGACGATAGAGGATGGAATAGGATAGAGGATAAGATATGATAGAAAATAGTATAGGATAGATGATATTATAGGATAGAGGATAGGATAGGGGATTGGATAGGATAGAGGACAGGATAGGGTAGAGGATAGGATAGGGAAGAGGATAGGATAGAGAATAGTATAGGAGAGATGATATTATAGGATAGAGGATAGGATAGGATAGAGGATAGGGTAGGGTAGAGGATAGGATAGGATAGGGGATTGGATAGGATAGAAGATAGGATACGATAGAGGATAGGATAGGGAAGAGGATTGGATAGAGAATAGTATAGGATAGATGATATAGGATAGAGGATAGGATAGGATAGAGGATAGGATAGGATAGAGGATAGGATCGGATAGAGGATAGGATAGGATAGAGGATAGTATAGGATAGAGGATAGGATAGGATAGAGAATAGTATAGGATAGATGATATTATAGGACAGACGATAGGATAGGATAGAGGATAGGATCGGATAGAGGATAGGATAGGTGATTGGATAGGATAGAGGATAGGAGAAGATAGAGGATGGTATAGGATAGAGGATAAGATAGGATAGAGAATAGTATAGGATAGAGGATAGGATAGGATAGAGTATAGGAACGGATAGAGGATAGGATAGGGGATTGGTTAGGATAGAGGATAGGATAGGATAGTGGATAGGATAGGGTAGAGGATAGGATAGAGAATAGTATAGGATAGTGGATAGGATAGGATAGAGGATAGTATAGGATAGAGGATAGGATACGATAGAGGATAGTATAGGATACAGGATAGGATAGGATAGAGGACAGGATAGGGTAGAGTATAGGATACAGAATAGGATAGAATAGAGGATAGGATAGAGGATAGGATAGGATAGAGGATTGGATAGGGTAGAGTATAGGATACAGAATAGGATAGGATAGAGGATAGGATAGGATAGAGTATAGGATACAGAATAGGATAGGATAGAGGATAGGATCGGATAGAGGATAGGATAGGATAGAGGATAGTATAGGATAGAGGATAGGATAGGATAGAGAATAGTATAGGATAGATGATATTATAGGATAGAGGATAGGATAGGATAGAGGATAGGATCGGATAGAGGATAGGATAGGTGATTGGATAGGATAAAGGATAGGAGACGATAGAGGATGGTATAGAATAGAGGATAAGATAGGATAGAGGATAGGATAGGATAGAGGATAGGATAGGGGATTGGATAGGATAGAGGATGGGATAGGATAGAGGATAGGATAGGGAAGAAGATAGGATAGAGAATAGTATAGGATAGATGATATTATAGGATAGAGGATAGGATAGGATAGAGGATAGGATAGGGTAGAGTATAGGATACAGAATAGGATAGGATAGAGGACAGGATAGGATAGAGTATAGGATACAGAATAGAGGATAGGATACGATAGAGGATAGTATAGGATAGAGGATAGGATAGGATAGAGAATAGTATAGGATAGATGATATTATAGGATAGAGGATAGGATAGGGTAGAGGATAGGATAGAGAATAGGATAGGATAGAGGATAGGATAGGATAGAGGATAGGATCGGATAGAGGATAGGATACGATAGAGGATAGGATAGAGGATTGGATAGGATAGAGGATAGGATAGGATAGAGGATAGGATAGGATAGAGGATAGGATCGTATAGAGGATAGGATAGGTGATTGGATAGGATAGAGGATAGGATAGGGTAGAGGATAGGATAGAGAATAGGATAGGAAAGAGGATAGGATAGGATAGAGGACAGGATCGGATAGAGGATAGGATAGGGGATTGGATAGTATAGAGGATACGTTGGGATAGAGGATAGGATAGGATAGATGATCGGATAGGATAGAGGATAGGATAGAGGATTGGATAGGATAGAGGATATTATAGGATAGAGGATAGGATAGGATATAGAATAGTATAGGATAGAGGATAGGATAGGATATAGAATAGTATAGGATTGATGATATTATAGGATAGAGGATATGATAGGGTAGAGGATAGGATAGAGGATAGGATAGGGTAGAGGATAGGATAGAGAATAGGATAGGATAGAGGATAGGATAGGATAGAGGATAGGATAGGATAGAGTATAGGATACAGAATAGGATAGGATAGAGGATAGGATCGGATAGAGGATAGGATAGGATAGAGGATAGTATAGGATAGAGGATAGGATAGGATAGAGAATAGTATAGGATAGATGATATTATAGGATAGAGGATAGGATAGGATAGAGGATAGGATCGGATAGAGGATAGGATAGGGTAGAGTATAGGACACAGAATAGGATAGGATAGGATAGAGAATAGTATACGATAGATGATATTATAGGATAGAGGATAGGATAGGGTAGAGGATAGGATAGAGAATAGGATACAATAGAGGATAGGATAGGATAGAGGATAGGATCGGATAGAGGATAGGATAGGATAGAGGATAGGATCGGATAGAGGATAGAGGATTGGTTAGGATAGAGGATATGATGGGATAGAAGTTAGGATAGGATGGAGGATAGGAGAGGATTGAGGATAGGATAGGATAGTGGATAGGATAGGATAGAACAGACGATAGAGGATAGTATAGGATAGAGGATAAGATACGATAGGGAATAGTATAGGATAGATGATATTATAGGATAGAGGATAGGATAGGGTAGAGGATAGGATAGAGAATAGGATAGGATAGAGGATAGGATAGGATAGAGGATAGGGTCGGATAGAGGATAGGATACGATAGAGTATAGGATAGAGGATTGGATGGGATAGAGGATAGGATAGGATAGAGGATAGGATAGGATAGAGGATAGGATAGGATAGAGGATAGGATCGGATAGAGGATAGGATACGATAGAGGATAGGATAGAGGATTGGATAGGATAGAGGATAGGATAGGATAGAGGATAGGATAGGATAGAGGATAGGATATTTGATTGGATAGGATAGAGGATAGGATAGAGAATAGGATAGGATAGAGGATAGGATAGGATAGAGGATAGGATCGGATAGAGGATAGGATAGGGGATTGGATAGTATAGAGGATACGATGGGATGGAGGATAGGATAGGATAGATGATCGGATAGGATAGAGGATAGGATAGAGGATTGGATAGGATAGAGGATATTATAGGATAGAGGATAGGATAGGATAGAGAATAGTATAGGATAGATGATATTATAGGATAGAGGATAAGATAGGGTAGAGGATAGGATAGGATAGAGGATAGGATAGGATAGGATAGAGGATAGGATAGGATAGAGGATAGAATAGGATAGAGGATAGGATAGGGTAGAGGATAGGATAGGGGATTGGATAGGATAGAGGATAGGATCGGATAGAGAATAGTATAGGGTAGATGATATTATAGGATAGAGGATAGGATGGGATAGAGGATAGGATAGGGTAGAGTATAGGATACAGAATAGGATAGGATAGGATAGAGAATAGTATACGATAGATGATATTATAGGATAGAGGATAGGATAGGGTAGAGGATAGGATAGAGAATAGGATAGGATAGAGGATAGGATCCGATAGAGGATAGGATACGATAGAGGATAGCATAGGGCATAGGTTAGAGGATTGGTTAGGATAGAGGATATGATGGGATAGAATATAGGATAGGATGGAGGATAGCAGAGGATTGGGGATAGGATAGGATAGAGGATAGGATAGGATAGAGGATAGGATCGGATAGAGGATAGGATCGGATGGAGGATAGGATAGGATAGAGGATAGTATAGGATAGAGGATAGGATAGGATAGAGAATAGTATAGGATAGATGATATTATAGGATAGAGGATAGGATAGGATAGAGGATAGGATCGGATAGGCGATAGGATAGGTTAGAGGATAGGATAGGGTAGAGAATAGGATAGGATAGAGGATAGGATAGGATAGAGGATAGGATAGGGGATTGGATAGGATTGAGGATAGGATAGGATAGAGGATAGGATAGGATAGAGGATAGGATCGGATAGGCGATAGGATAGTTTAGAGGATAGGATAGGGTAGAGAATAGGATAGGATAGAGGATAGGATAGGATAGAGGATAGGATAGGATAGAGGATAGGATAGGGGATAGGATCGGATAGAGGATAGGGTAGGATAGAGGATAGGATCGTATAGAGGATAGGATAGGTGATTGGATAGGATAGAGGATAGGATAGGATAGAGGATAGGATAGGGTAGAGGATAGGATAGAGAATAGGATAGGATAGAGGATAGGATAGGATAGAGGATAGGATCGGTTAGAGGATAGGATAGGATAGAGGATAGGATCGGATAGAGGATAGAGGATTGGTTAGGATAGAGGATATGATGGGATAGAAGATAGGATAGGATGGAGGATAGGAGAGGATTGAGGATAGGATAGGATAGTGGATAGGATAGGATAGAACAGACGATAGAGGATAGTATAGGATAGAGGATAAGATACGATAGGGAATAGTATAGGATAGATGATATTATAGGATAGAGGATAGGATAGGGTAGAGGATAGGATAGAGAATAGGATAGGATAGAGGATAGGATAGGATAGAGGATAGGATCGGATAGAGGATAGGATACGATAGAGGATAGGATAGAGGATTGGATATGATAGAGGATAGGATAGGATAAAGGATAGGATAGGATAGAGGATAGGATAGGATAGAGGATAGGATCGGATAGAGGATAGGATACGATAGAGGATAGGATAGAGGATTGGATAGGAAAGAGGAGAGGATAGGATAGGATAGAGGATAGTATCGTATAGAGGATAGGATATTTGATTGGATAGGATAGAGGATAGGATAGGGTAGAGGATAGGATAGAGAATAGGATAGGATAGAGGATAGGGTATAGGATAGAGGATAGGATCGGATAGAGGATAGGATAGGGGATTGGATAGTATAGAGGATACGATGGGATGGAGGATAGGATAGGATAGATGATCGGATAGGATAGAGGATCGGATAGAGGATAGGATAGGATAGAGGATATTATAGGATAGAGGATAGGATCGGATAGGCGATAGGATAGGATAGAGGATAGGATAGGGTACAGAATAGGATAGGATAGAGGATATGATAGGATAGAGGATAGGATAGGATAGAGGATAGGATAGGATAGAGGATAGGATAGGGGATAGGATCGGATAGAGGATAGGGTAGAATAGAGGATAGGATCGTATAGAGGATAGGATAGGTGATTGGATAGGATAGAGGATAGGATAGGATAGAGGATAGGATAGGGTAGAGGATAGGATAGAGAATAGGATAGGATAGAGGATAGGATAGGATAGAGGATAGGATCGGTTAGAGGATAGGATAGGATAGAGGATAGGATCGGATAGAGGATAGAGGATTGGTTAGGATAGAGGATATGATGGGATAGAAGATAGGATAGAATGGAGGATAGGAGAGGATTGAGGATAGGATAGGATAGTGGATAGGATAGGATAGAACAGACGATAGAGGATAGTATAGGATAGAGGACAAGATACGATAGGGAATAGTATAGGATAGATGATATTATAGGATAGAGGATAGGATAGAGAATAGGATAGGATAGAGGATAGGATAGGATAGAGGATAGGATCGGATAGAGGATAGGATACGATAGAGTATAGGATAGAGGATTGGATAGGATAGAGGATAGGATAGGATAAAGGATAGGATAGGATAGAGGATAGGATAGGATAGAGGCTAGGATCGGATAGAGGATAGGATACGATAGAGGATAGGATAGAGGATTGGATAGGATAGAGGAGAGGATAGGATAGAGGATAGGATAGGATAGAGGATAGTATCGTATGGAGGATAGGATATTTGATTGGATAGGATAGAGGATAGGATAGGGTAGAGGATAGGATAGAGAATAGGATAGGATAGAGGATAGGATAGGATAGAGGATAGGATCGGATAGAGGATAGGATAGGGGATTGGAGTGTAGAGATGATACGATGGGATGGAGGATAGGATAGGATAGATGATCGGATAGGATAGAGGATAGGATAGAGGATTGGATAGGATAGAGGATTGGATAGGATAGAGGATATTATAGGATAGAGGATAGGATAGGATAGAGAATAGTATAGGATAGATGATATTATAGGATAGAGGATAAGATAGGGTAGAGGGTAGGATAGGATAGAGGATAGGATAGGATAGAGGATAGGATAGGATAGGATAGAGGATAGGATAGGATAGAGGATAGAATAGGATAGAGGATAGGATAGGGTAGAGGATAGGATAGGGGATTGGATAGGATAGAGGATAGGATAGGATAGAGGAAAGGATAGGATAGAGGATAGGATGGGATAGAGGATAGGATAGGGTAGAGTATAGGATACAGAATAGGATAGGATAGGATAGAGAATAGTATACGATAGATGATATTATAGGATAGAGGATAGGATAGGGTAGAGGATAGGATAGGGCATAGGATAGAGGATTGGTTAGGATAGAGGATATGATGGGATAGAATATAGGATAGGATGGAGGATAGCAGAGGATTGGGAATAGGATAGGATAGAGGATAGGATAGGATAGAGGACAGGATAGGGTAGAGTATAGGATACAGAATAGGATAGGATAGAGGATAGGATAGGATAGAGGATAGGATCGGATAGAGGATAGGATAGGATAGAGGATAGTATAGGATAGAGGATAGGATAGGATAGAGAATAGTATAGGATAGATGATATTGTAGGATAGAGGATAGGATAGGATAGAGGATAGGATCGGATAGGCGATAGGATAGGGTAGAGGATAGGATAGGGTAGAGAATAGGATAGGATAGAGGATAGGATAGGATAGAGGATAGGATAGGATAGAGGATAGGATAGGGGTTTGGGTAGGATAGAGGATAGGATAGGATAGAGGATAGGATAGGATAGAGGATAGGATAGGGAAGAGGTTAGGATAGAGGATAGGATCGGATAGAGGATAGGGTAGGATAGAGGATAGGATCGTATAGAGGATAGGATAGGTGATTGGATAGGATAGAGGATAGGATAGGATAGAGGATAGGATAGGGTAGAGGATAGGATAGAGAATAGGATAGGATAGAGGATAGGATAGGATAGAGGATAGGATCGGATAGAGGATAGGATAGGATAGAGAATAGTATAGGATAGATGATATTATAGGACAGAGGATAGGATAGGGTAGAGGATAGGATAGAGAATAGCATAGCATAGAGGATAGGATAGGATAGAGGATAAGATCGGATAGAGGATAGGATACGATAGAGGATAGGATAGAGGATTGGATAGGATAGAGGATAGGATAGGATAGAGGATAGGATAGGATAGAGGATAGGATAGGATAGAGGATAGGATCGTATAGAGGATATGATAGGTGATTGGATAGGATACAGGCTAGGATAGGGTAGAGGATAGGATAGAGAATAGGATAGGATAGAGGATAGGATAGGATAGAGGATAGGATAGGATAGAGGATAGGATCGGATAGAGGATAGGATAGGGGATTGGATAGTATAGAGGATACGATGGGATAGAGGATAGGATAGGATAGATGATCGGATAGGATAGAGGATAGGATAGAGGATATTATAGGATAGAGGATAGGATAGAGTAGAGGATAGGATAGAGAATAGGATAGGATAGAGGATAGGATAGGATAGAGGATAGGATCGGATGGAGGATAGGATAGGGGATTGGATAGTATAGAGGATACGATGGGATAGAGGATAGGATAGGGTAGATGATCGGATAGGATAGAGGATAGGATAGAGGATTGGATAGGATAGAGGATATTATGGGATAGAGGATAGGATAGGATAGAGAATAGGATAGGGTAGATGATAGGATAGGATAGGATAGAGGATAGGATAGGGTAGAGGATAGGATACGATAGAGGATAGGACAGAGGATAGGATAGAGGATTGGATAGGGTAGAGGATATTATAGGATAGAGGATAGGATTGGATACAGGATAGGATAGGATAGAGGATAGGATAGGGTAGAGGATAGGATAGGATAGGGTAGAGGATAGGATAGGATAGAGGATAGGATCGGATAGAGGATAGGATACGATAGAGGATAGGACAGAGGATAGGATGGCGGATTGGATAGGATAGAGGATATTATAGGATAGAGGATTGGATAGGATAGAGGATATGATAGGATAGAAGATAGGATAGGATAGAGGATAGGAGAGGATTGAGGATAGGATAGGATAGTGGATAGGATAGGATAGAACAGACGATAGAGGATAGGATAGAGAATAGGATAGGTTAGATGATAGTAT
Source organism: Halictus rubicundus (assembly GCF_050948215.1). Classification (NCBI taxonomy): domain Eukaryota; kingdom Metazoa; phylum Arthropoda; class Insecta; order Hymenoptera; family Halictidae; genus Halictus; species Halictus rubicundus. The sequence goes on from NW_027488689.1 coordinate 585,803, forward strand.
AGGATAGAGGATAGGATAGAGGATACGATATTATAGAGGATAGGATAGGATAGAGGATTGGATAGGGGATTGGATATGATAGAAGATAGGAGACGATAGAGGATAGTATAGGATAGAGGATAAGATAGGATAGAGAATAGTATAGGATAGATGATATTATAGGATAGAGGATAGGATAGGATAAAGGGTAGGATCGGATAGAGGATAGGATAGGGGATTGGATAGGATAGGGTAGATGATAGGATAGAGAATAGGATAGGATAGAGGATAGGATAGGATAGAGGATACTAGAGGATTGAGGATAGGATAGGATAGTGGATAGGATAAGATAGAACAGACGACAGAGGATAGGATACAGAATAGGATAGGTTAGATGATAGTATAGGATAGAGGATAGGATAGAGGATACGATATTATAGAGGATAGGATAGCATAGAGGATTGGATAGGGGATTGGATAGGAGAGACGATAGGAGACGATAGAGGATAGTATTGGATAGAGGATATGATAGGGTAGAGAATAGTATAATATAGATGATATTATAGGATAGAGGATAGGATCGGATAGAGGATAGGATAGGGTAGAGGATAGGATCGGATAGAGGATAGGATAGGGGATTGGATAGGATAGAGGATAGGATAGGATAGAGGATAGGATCGGATAGAGGATAGGATAGGGGATTGGATAGTATAGTGGATACGATAGGATAGAGAATAGGATATGATAGCGGATCGGATATTATAGAGGATAGGATAGGATAGAGGATAGGATAGGATAGAGGATAGGATAGGATAGGATAGAGGATAGGATAGGATAGGATAGAGGATAGGATAGGGTTGAGGATAGGATAGGATTGAGATTAGGATAGGATAGTGGATAGGATAGGGGATTGGATAGGATAGAAGATAGGATAGGATAGGATAGAAAAGGGTATAGGATAGATGATATTATAGGATAGAGGTTAGGATAGGATAGAGGATAGGATAGAGGATAGGATAGGATAGAGGATAGGATCGTATAGAGGATAGGATAGTGGATAGGATAGGGTAGATGATAGGATTGAGAATAGGATAGGATAGAGGACAGGATAGGATAGAGGATAGGATCGGATAGAGGATAGGATAGGATAGAGGATAGTATAGGATAGAGGATAGGAGAAGATAGAGAATGGTATAGGATAGAGGATAAGACAGGATAGAGAATAGTATAGGATAGATGATATTATATGATAGAGGATAGGATAGGATAGAGTATAGGAACGGATAGAGGATAGGATAGGGGATTGGTTAGGATTGGTTAGGATAGAGGATAGGATCGGATAGAGGATAGGATACGATAGAGGATAGGATAGAGGATAGGATAGAGGATTGGATAGGATAGAGGATATTATAGGATAGAGGATAGGATAGGGTAGAGGATAGGATCGGATAGAGGATAGGATAGGATACAGGATAGTATAGGATAGATGATAGGAGAAGATAGAGAATGGTATAGGATAGAGGATAAGACAGGATAGAGAATAGTATAGGATAGATGATATTATATGATAGAGGATAGGATAGAATAGAGTATAGGAACGGATAGAGGATAGGATAGGATACAGGATAGTATAGGATAGATGATAGGAGAAGATAGAGAATGGTATAGGATAGAGGATAAGACAGGATAGAGAATAGTATAGGATAGATGATATTATATGATAGAGGATAGGATAGGATAGAGTATAGGAACGGATAGAGGATAGGATAGGGGATTGGTTAGGATTGGTTAGGATAGAGGATAGGATCGGATAGAGGATAGGATACGATAGAGGATAGGATAGAGGATAGGATAGAGGGTTGGATTGGATAGAGGATATTATAGGATAGAGGATAGGATATGATAGAGGATAGGATCGGATTGAGGATAGAGGATAGGAGACGATAGATGATATTATAGGATAGAGGATAGGATAGGGTAGAGGATAGGATAGAGGATAGGATAGGGTTGAGGATAGGATAGAGGATAGGATAGGGTAGAGGATAGGATAGAGAATAGGATCGGATAGAGGATAGGATAGGTGATTGGATAGTATAGAGGATACGATAGGATAGAGGATAGGATAGGATAGCGGATCGGATATTATAGAGGATAGGATAGGATAGAGGATAGGATAGGATAGGATAGAGGATAGGATAGGGTTGAGGATAGGATAGGATTGAGAATAGGATAGGATAGTGGATAGGATAGGGGATTGGATAGGATAGAGGATAGGATAGGGTAGATGATAGGATAGACGATAGGATCGGATAGAGGATAGGGTAGGATATTGGATAGTATAGAGGATAGGATAGGATAGAGGATAGGATAGGATAGAAAATCGGATAGGATAGAGGATAGGATAGGATAGAGGATAGGATAGGATAGGATAGCGGATAGGATAGGGTTGAGGATAGGATAGGATTGAGGATAGGATAGGATAGTGGATAGGTAGGGGATTGGATAGGATAGAAGATAGGATAGGATAGGATAGAGAATGGTATAGGATAGATGATATTATAGGATAGAGGATAGGATAGGATAGAGGATAGGATAGGATAGAGGATAGGATCGGATAGAGGATAGGATACGATAGAGGATAGTATAGGATACAGGATAGGATAGGATAGAGGACAGGATAGGGTAGAGTATAGGATACAGAATAGGATAGGATAGAGGATAGGATAGGGTAGAGGATCGGATAGGATAGAGGATAGGATAGAGGATAGGATAGGATAGGATAGAGGATAGGATAGGATTGAGTATAAGATAGGATAGTGGACAGGATAGGGGATTGGATAGGATAGAAGATATTATAGGATAGAGGATAGGATAGGATAGAGGATAGGATAGAGGATAGGATCGTATAGAGGATAGGATATGTGATTGGATAGGATAGAGGATAGGATAGGGTAGATGATACGATAGAGAATAAGATAGGATAGAGGATAGGATAGGATACAGCATATTATCGGATAGAGGATAGGATAGGGGATTGGATAGGGTAGAGGATAGGATAGGATAGAGGATATTATAGGATAGAGGACTGGATAGGATAGAGGACTGGCTAGGATAGAGAATACGATATTATAGAGGATAGGGTAGGATAGAGGATAGGATCGGATAGAGGATAGGATACGATAGAGGATAGTATAGGATACAGGATAGGATAGGATAGAGGACAGGATAGGGTAGAGTATAGGATACAGAATAGGATAGGATAGAGGATAGGATAGGGTAGAGGATCGGATAGGATAGAGGATAGGATAGAGGATAGGATAGGATAGGATAGAGGATAGGATAGGGTTGAGGATAGGATAGGATTGAGTATAAGATAGGATAGTGGACAGGATAGGGGATTGGATAGGATAGAAGATATTATAGGATAGAGGATAGGATAGGATAGAGGATAGGATAGAGGATAGGATCGTATAGAGGATAGGATATGTGATTGGATAGGATAGAGGATAGGATAGGGTAGATGATACGATAGAGAATAAGATAGGATAGAGGATAGGATAGGATACAGCATATTATCGGATAGAGGATAGGATAGGGGATTGGATAGGGTAGAGGATAGGATAGGATAGAGGATATTATAGGATAGAGGACTGGATAGGATAGAGAATACGATATTATAGAGGATAGGATAGGATAGAGGATAGGATCGTATAGAGGATGGGATTGGTGATTGGATAGGATACAGGATAGGATAGGGTAGATGATAGGATAGAGAATAGGATAGGATGGAGGATAGGATCGTATAGAGGATAGGATAGGTGATTGGATAGGATAGAGGATAGGATAGGGTAGATGATAGGATAGAGAATAGGACAGGATAGAGGATAGGATAGGATAGATGATAGGATCGGATAGAGGATAGGATAGGATATTGGATAGTATAGAGGATAGGATAGGATAGAGGATAGGATAGGATAGAGGATCGGATAGGATAGAGGATAGGATAGGATAGAGGATAGGATAGGATAGAGCATAGGATAGGAAAGGATAGCGGATAGGATAGGGTTGAGGATAGGATAGGATTGAGGATAGGATAGGATAGTGGATAGGTAGGGGATTGGATAGGATAGAAGATAGGATAGGATAGGATAGACAATGGTATAGGATAGATGATATTATAGGATAGAGGATAGGATATGATAGAGGATAGGATAGGATAGCGAATAGTATAGGATAGATGATATTATAGGATAGAGGATAGGATAGGATAGAGGATAGGATCGGATAGAGGATAGGATACGATAGAGGATAGTATAGGATACAGGATAGGATAGGATAGAGGACAGGATAGGGTAGAGTATAGAATACAGAATAGGATAGGATAGAGGATAGGATAGGGTAGAGGATAGGATCGGATAGAGGATAGGATACGATAGAGGATAGTATAGGATAGAGGATAGGATAGGATAGAGTATTGTATAGGATAGATGATCGGATAGGATAGAGGATAGGATATGATAGAGGATATGATAGGATAGAGGATAGGATAGGATAGGATAGCGGATAGGATAGGGTTGAGGATAGGATAGGATTGAGGATAGGATAGGATAGTGGATAGGTAGGGGATTGGATAGGATAGAAGATAGGATAGGATAGGATAGAGAATAGTATAGGATAGATGATATTATAGGATAGAGGATAGGATAGGATAGAGGATAGGATAGAGAATAGGATAGGATAGAGGATAGGATAGGATAGAGGATAGGATCGGATAGAGGATAGGATACGATAGAGGATAGTATAGGATACAGGATAGGATACGATAGAGGATAGTATAGGATACAGGATAGGATAGGATAGAGGAGAGGTTAGGGTAGAGTATAGGATACAGAATAGGATAGGATAGAGGATAGGATAGGGTAGAGGATAGGATCGGATAGAGGATATGATACGATAGAGGATAGTATAGGATAGAGGATAGGATAGGATAGAGTATTGTATAGGATAGATGATCGGATAGGATAGAGGATAGGATATGATAGAGGATATGATAGGATAGAGGATAGGATAGGATAGGATAGCGGATAGGATAGGGTTGAGGATAGGATAGGATTGAGGATAGGATAGGATAGTGGATAGGTAGGGGATTGGATAGGATAGAAGATAGGATAGGATAGGATAGAGAATAGTATAGGATAGATGATATTATAGGATAGAGGATAGGATAGGATAGAGGATAGGATAGAGAATAGGATAGGATAGAGGATAGGATAGGATAGAGGATAGGATCGGATAGAGGATAGGATACGATAGAGGATAGTATAGGATACAGGATAGGATACGATAGAGGATAGTATAGGATACAGGATAGGATAGGATAGAGGACAGGTTAGGGTAGAGTATAGGATACAGAATAGGATAGGATAGAGGATAGGATAGGGTAGAGGATAGGATCGGATAGAGGATAGGATACGATAGAGGATAGTATAGGATAGACGATAGGATAGGATAGAGGATAGGATCGTATAGAGGATAGGATAGGTGATTGGATAGGATAGAGGATAGGATAGGGTAGATGATAGGATAGATAATAGGATCGGATAGAGGATAGGATAGGATATTGGATAGTATAGCGGATAGGATAGGATAGAGGATAGGATAGGATACAGGATCGGATAGGATAGAGGATAGGATAGGATAGAGGATAGGATAGGATAGAGGATAGGATAGGATAGGATAGCGGATAGGATAGGGTTGAGAATAGGATAGGAGTGAGGATACGATAGGATAGTGGATAGGTAGGGGATTGGATAGGATAGAGGATAGGATCGTATAGAGGATAGGACAGGTGATTGGATAGGATAGAGGATAGGATAGGGTAAATGATAGGATAGATGATAGGATCGGATAGAGGATAGGATAGGATACAGGATAGTATAGGATAGATGATAGGAGAAGATAGAGAATGGTATAGGATAGAGGATAAGACAGGATAGAGAATAGTATAGGATAGATGATATTATATGATAGAGGATAGGATAGGATAGAGTATAGGAACGGATAGAGGATAGGATAGGATACAGGATAGTATAGGATAGATGATAGGAGAAGATAGAGAATGGTATAGGATAGAGGATAAGACAGGATAGAGAATAGTATAGGATAGATGATATTATATGATAGAGGATAGGATAGGATAGAGTATAGGAACGGATAGAGGATAGGATAGGGGATTGGTTAGGATTGGTTAGGATAGAGGATAGGATCGGATAGAGGATAGGATACGATAGAGGATAGGATAGAGGATAGGATAGAGGATTGGATTGGATAGAGGATATTATAGGATAGAGGATAGGATATGATAGAGGATAGGATCGGATAGAGGATAGAGGATAGGAGACGATAGAGGATGGTATAGGATAGAGGATAAGATAGGATAGAGAATAGTATAGGATAGATGATATTATAGGATAGAGGATAGGATAGGGTAGAGGATAGGATAGAGGATAGGATAGGGTTGAGGATAGGATAGAGGATAGGATAGGGTAGAGGATAGGATAGAGAATAGGATCGGATAGAGGATAGGATAGGTGATTGGATAGTATAGAGGATAGGATAGGATAGAGGATAGGATAGGATAGCGGGTCGGATATTATAGAGGATAGGATAGGATAGAGGATAGGATAGGATAGGATAGAGGATAGGATAGGTTTGAGGATAGGATAGGATTGAGAATAGGATAGGATAGTGGATAGGATAGGGGATTGGATAGGATAGAGGATAGGATAGGCTAGATGATAGGATAGATGATAGGATCGGATAGAGGATAGGGTAGGATATTGGATAGTATAGAGGATAGGATAGGATAGAGGATAGGATAGGATAGAAAATCGGATAGGATAGAGGATAGGATAGGATAGAGGATAGGATAGGATTAATAGCGGATAGGATAGGGTTGAGGATAGGATAGGATTGAGGATAGGATAGGATAGTGGATTGGTAGGGGATTGGATAGGATAGAAGATAGGATAGGATAGGATAGAGAATGGTATAGGATAGATGATATTATAGGATAGAGGATAGGATAGGATAGAGGATAGGATAGGATAGAGGATAGGATCGGATAGAGGATAGGATACGATAGAGGATAGTATAGGATACAGGATAGGATAGGATAGAGGACAGGATAGGGTAGAGTATAGGATACAGAATAGGATAGGATAGAGGATAGGATAGGGTAGAGGATCGGATAGGATAGAGGATAGGATAGAGGATAGGATAGGATAGGATAGAGGATAGGATAGGGTTGAGGATAGGATAGGATTGAGTATAAGATAGGATAGTGGACAGGATAGGGGATTGGATAGGATAGAAGATATTATAGGATAGAGGATAGGATAGGATAGAGGATAGGATAGAGGATAGGATCGTATAGAGGATAGGATATGTGATTGGATAGGATAGAGGATAGGATAGGGTAGATGATACGATAGAGAATAAGATAGGATAGAGGATAGGATAGGATACAGCATATTATCGGATAGAGGATAGGATAGGGGATTGGATAGGGTAGAGGATAGGATAGGATAGAGGATATTATAGGATAGAGGACTGGATAGGATAGAGAATACGATATTATAGAGGATAGGATAGGATAGAGGATAGGATCGTATAGAGGATGGGATTGGTGATTGGATAGGATAGAGGATAGGATAGGGTAGATGATAGGATAGAGAATAGGATAGGATGGAGGATAGGATCGTATAGAGGATAGGATAGGTGATTGGATAGGATAGAGGATAGGATAGGGTAGATGATAGGATAGAGAATAGGACAGGATAGAGGATAGGATAGGATAGATGATAGGATCGGATAGAGGATAGGATAGGATATTGGATAGTATAGAGGATAGGATAGGATAGAGGATAGGATAGGATAGAGGATCGGATAGGATAGAGGATAGGATAGGATAGAGGATAGGATAGGATAGAGGATAGGATAGGAAAGGATAGCGGATAGGATAGGGTTGAGGATAGGATAGGATTGAGGATAGGATAGGATAGTGGATAGGTAGGGGATTGGATAGGATAGAAGATAGGATAGGATAGGATAGACAATGGTATAGGATAGATTACATTATAGGATAGAGGATAGGATAGGATAGAGGATAGGATAGGATAGCGAATAGTATAGGATAGATGATATTATAGGATAGAGGATAGGATAGGATAGAGGATAGGATCGGATAGAGGATAGGATACGATAGAGGATAGTATAGGATACAGGATAGGATAGGATAGAGGACAGGATAGGGTAGAGTATAGGATACAGAATAGGATAGGATAGAGGATAGGATAGGGTAGAGGATAGGATCGGATAGAGGATAGGATACGATAGAGGATAGTATAGGATAGAGGATAGGATAGGATAGAGTATTGTATAGGATAGATGATCGGATAGGATAGAGGATAGGATATGATAGAGGATATGATAGGATAGAGGATAGGATAGGATAGGATAGCGGATAGGATAGGGTTGAGGATAGGATAGGATTGAGGATAGGATAGGATAGTGGATAGGTAGGGGATTGGATAGGATAGAAGATAGGATAGGATAGGATAGAGAATAGTATAGGATAGATGATATTATAGGATAGAGGATAGGATAGGATAGAGGATAGGATAGAGAATAGGATAGGATAGAGGATAGGATAGGATAGAGGATAGGATCGGATAGAGGATAGGATACGATAGAGGATAGTATAGGATACAGGATAGGATACGATAGAGGATAGTATAGGATACAGGATAGGATAGGATAGAGGACAGGTTAGGGTAGAGTATAGGATACAGAATAGGATAGGATAGAGGATAGGATAGGGTAGAGGATAGGATCGGATAGAGGATAGGATACGGTAGAGGATAGTATAGGATAGACGATAGGATAGGATAGAGGATAGGATCGTATAGAGGATAGGATAGGTGATTGGATAGGATAGAGGATAGGATAGGGTAGATGATAGGATAGATAATAGGATCGGATAGAGGATAGGATAGGATATTGGATAGTATAGAGGATAGGATAGGATAGAGGATAGGATAGGATAGAGGATCGGATAGGATAGAGGATAGGATAGGATAGAGGATAGGATAGGATAGAGGATAGGATAGGATAGGATAGCGGATAGGATAGGTTTGAGAATAGGATAGGAGTGAGGATAGGATAGGATAGTGGATAGGTAGGGGATTGGATAGGATAGAGGATAGGATCGTATAGAGGATAGGATAGGTGATTGGATAGGATAGAGGATAGGATAGGGTAGATGATAGGATAGAGAATAGGATAGGATGGAGGATAGGATCGTATAGAGGATAGGATAGGATAGAGGATAGTATAGGATAGAGGATAGGATAGGATAGAGAATAGTATAGGATAGTTGATATTATAGGATAGAGGATAGGATAGGATAGATGATCGGATAGGATAGAGGATAGGATAGAGGATAGGATAGAGGATATTATAGGATAGAGGATAGGATAGAGGATATTATAGGATAGAGGATAGGATAGGATAGAGAATAGTATAGGATAGATGATATTATAGGATAGAGGATAGGATAGGGTAGAGGATAGGATAGGACAGAGGATAGGATAGGATAGAGGATAGGATAGGATAGAGGATAGAATAGTATAGAGGATAGGATAGGGTAGCGGATAGGATAGGGGATTGGATAGGATAGAGGATAGGATAGGGTAGAGGATAGGATAGAGAATAGGATAGGATAGAGTATAGGATCGGATAGAGGATAGGATAGGGGATTGGATAGGATAGAGGATAGGATCGGATAGAGGATAGGATAGGGTAGAGGATAGGATCGGATAGAGGATAGGATAGGGGATTGGATAGGATAGAGGATAGGATAGGATGGAGGTGCGATATTATAGAGGATAGGATAGGATAGAGGATAGGATCGGACAGAGGATAGGATAGGGGATTGGATAGGATAGAGGATAGGATAGGATAGAGGACAGGATAGGGTAGAGGATAGGATAGAGAATAGGATAGGATAGAGGATAGGATAGGATAGAGGATAGGATCGGATAGAGGATCGGATAGGATAGAGGATAGGATAGGATAGAGGATAGGATAGGATAGAGGATAGGATCGGAAAGAGGATAGGATAGGGGATTGGGTAGTATAGAGGAGAGGATAGGATACGGTAGAGGATAGGATAGAGAATAGTATAGGATAGAGGATAGGACAAGATAGAGGATAGGATAGGGGATTGGATAGGATAGAGGACATGATACGATAGAAGATAATATTGGATAGAGGATAGGAGAGGATAGAGGATAGGATAGGATAGTGGATAGGATAGGATAGAACAGACGATTGAGGATAGGATAGAGAATAGGATAGGTTAGATGACAGTATAGGATAGAGGATAGGATAGGATGGAGGATACGATATTATAATGGATAGGATAGTATAGAGGATAGGATCAGATAGAGGATAGGATAGGGGATTGGATAGGATAGAGGATAGGATAGGATAGAGGATACGATATTATAATGGATAGGATAGGATAGAGGATAGGATCAGATAGAGGATAGGATAGGGGATTGGATAGGATGGAGGATAGGAGAGGATTAAGGATAGGATAGGATAGTGGATAGGATAGGATAGAACAGACGATAGAGGATAGGATAGAGAATAGGATAGGTTAGATGATAGTATAGGATAGACGATAGGATAGAGGATACGATATTATAGAGGATAGGATAGGATAGAGGATTGGATGGGGGATTGGATATGATAGAAGATAGGAGACGATAGAGGATAGTATAGGATAGACAATAAGATAGGATAGAGAATAGTATAGGATAGATGATATTATAGGATAGAGGATAGGATAGGATAAAGGGTAGGATCGGATAGAGGATAGGATAGGGGATTGGATAGGATAGAGGATAGGATAGGGTAGATGATAGGATAGAGAATAGGATAGGATAGAGGATAGGATAGGATAGAGGATAGGATAGGGTAGAGGATAGGATAGGATAGAGGATAGGATAGGATAGAGGATAGGATAGGATAGAGGATAGGATAGGATAGAGGATAGGATAGGATAGAAGATAGGATAGGATAGAGGATAGGATAGGATAGAGAATAGTATAGGATAGATGATATTATAGGATAGAGGATAGGATAGGATAAAGGGTAGTATAGGATAGAGGATAGGAGACGATAGAGGATAGTATAGGATAGAGGATAAGATAGGATAGAGAATAGTATAGGATAGATGATATTATAGGATAGAGGATAGGATCGGATAGACGATAGGATACTATAGAGGATAGGATAGAGGATAGGATAGGGTAGAGGATAGGATAGAGAATAGGATAGGATAGAGGATTGGATAGGATAGAGAATAGTATAGGATAGATGATATTATAGGATAGAGGATAGGATAGGATAAAGGGTAGTATAGGATAGAGGATAGGAGACGATAGAGGATAGTATAGGATAGAGGATAAGATAGGATAGAGAATAGTATAGGATAGATGATATTATAGGATAGAGGATAGGATAGGATACAGGATAGGATAGGATAGGGGATAGGAGAGGATTGAGGATAGGATAGGATAGTGGATGGCATAGGATAGAACAGAAGATAGAGGATAGGATAGAGAATAGGATAGATTCGATGATAGTATAGGATAGGGGATAGGATATGATAGAGGATAGTATAGGATAGAGGATAAGATAGGATAGAGAATAGTATAGGATAGATGATATTATAGGATAGAGGATAGGATCGGAGAGAGGATAGGATACGATAGAGGATATAGAATATACTAGAATATAGCAGAATATACTAGAATATACCATAATATTACTAGAATATTGAAGAATATACGTGAATATACCTGAATATAGCAGAATATACCAGAATATACCAGAATATGCCAGAATATACTAGTATACACCACAAAATACCAGAATATATGATAATATTACTAGAATATAGAAGAATATACGAGAATATACCTGAATATACCATAATATACTAGAATATAGCAGAATATACTAGAATATACGAGAATATAGCAGAATAATCCAGAATATACTAGAATATACCAGAATATACCATAATATTACTAGAATATAGAAGAATATAGAAGAATGTACCTGAATATAGCAGAATATAGCAGAATATACCAGAATATACCAGAATATACCAGAATATACCATAATATTACTAGAATATAGAAGAATATAAAAGAATGTACCTGAATATAGCAGAATATACCAGAATATTCCAGAATATACCAGAATATACAGGAATATAGCAGAATATACTAGAATATGCCAGAATATACCAGAATATACCATTATATTACTAGAATATAGAAGAATATACGAGAATATACCAGAATATACTAGATTATAGCAGAATATACCAGAATATACCAGAATATACCAGAATATACCATAATATTACTAGAATATAGAAGAATATAAAAGAATGTACCTGAATATAGCAGAATATACCAGAATATAGCAGAATATACCAGAATATACCAGAATATACCATAATATTACTAAAATATAGAAGAATATACGAGAATATACCTGAATATACTAGAATATACCATTATATTACTAGAATATAGAAGAATATACGAGAATATAGCCGAATATTCCACAATATACCTGAATATACCTGAATATACTAGAATATACCAGAATATACCAGAATATACTAGAATATAGTAGAATATACGACAATATAGCAGAATAATCAAGAATATACCAGAATATATCTGAATATACCAGAATATACCAGAATATACCAGAATATACCAGAATATACCAGAATATTCCATAACATTACTAGAATATAGAAGAATATACGAGAATATACCTGAATATACTAGAATATACCATAATATTACTAGAATATAGAAGAATATACGAGAATATAGCCGAATATTCCACCATATACCTGAATATACCTGAATATACTAAAATATACCAGAATATACCAGAATATACTAGAATATAGTAGAATATACGACAATATAGCAGAATAATCAAGAATATACCAGAATATATCTGAATATACAAGAATATACCAGAATATACCAGAATATTACTAGAATATAGAAGAATATACGAGAATATACCTGAATATACTTGAATATACCAGAATATACCAGAATATTCCAGAATATACCAGAATATACAGGAATATAGCAGAATATACTATAATATGCGAGAATATACCAGAATATACCATTATATTACTAGAATATAGAAGAATATACGAGAATATACCAGAATATAGCAGAATATAGCAGAATATACCAGAATATACCATAATATTACTAGAATATAGAAGAATATACGAGAATATACCAGAATATACTAGTATACACCACAAAATACCAGAATATACGATAATATTATTAGAATATAGAAGAATATACGAGAATATACCTGAATATACCATAATATAATAGAATATAGCAGAATATACTAGAATATACTAGAATATAGCAGAATAATCCAGAATATACCAGAATATACCAGAATATTCCATAATATTACTAGAATATAGAAGAATATACGAGAATATACCTGAATATACTAGAATATGCCATAATATTACTAGAATATAGAAGAATACACGAGAATATACCAGAATATACTAGATTATAGCAGAATATACCAGAATATACCAGAATATACGAGAATATACCATAATATTACTAGAATATAGAAGAATATACGAGAATATACCTGAATATACTAGAATATAGCAGAATATATTAGAATATACGAGAATATAGCAGAATAATCCAGAATATACCAGAATATACCAGAATATTCCATAACATTACTAGAATATAGAAGAATATACGAGAATATACCTGAATGTACTAGAATATACCATATTATTACTAGAATATAGAAGAATATACCAGAATATACCAGAATATACCAGTATATACAGGAATATAGCAGAATATACTAGAATATCCGAGAATATACCAGAATATACCATTATATTACTAGAATATAGAAGAATACACGAGAATATACCAGAATATACTAGATTATAGCAGAATATACCAGAATATACCAGAATATACCATAATATTACTAGAATATAGAAGAATATAAAAGAATGTACCTGATTATAGCAGAATATACCAGAATATACCAGAATATACCATAATATTACTAGAATATAGAAGAATATACGAGAATATACCTGAATATACCATAATATACTAGAATATAGCAGAATATACTAGAATATACTAGAATATAGCAGAATAATCCAGAATATACCAGAATATACCAGAATATTCCATAATATTACTAGAATATAGAAGAATATACGAGAATATAGCTGAATATACTAGAATATACCATAATATTACTAGAATATAGAAGAATACACGAGAATATAGCCGAATATTCCAGAATATACCTGAATATACCTGAATATACTAGAATATACCAGAATATACCAGAATATACTAGAATATAGCAGAATATACGACAATATAGCAGAATAATCAAGAATATATCAGAATATATCTGAATATACCAGAATATACCAGAATATACCAGAATAAAGCAGAATATACCAGAATGTACCAGAATATACCATAATATTACTAGAATATTGAAGAATATACGAGAATATACCTGAATATACTAGAATATACCACAATATACCATAATATTACTAGAATATAGAAGAATATACGAGAATATACCTGAATATACTAGAATATACCATAATATTACTAGAATATAGAAGAATATACGAGAATATACCAGAATATACCAGAATATACAGGAATATAGCAGAATATACTAGAATATCCGAGAATATACCAGAATATACCATTATATTACTAGAATATAGAAGAATATACGATAATATACCAGAATATTCTAGAATATAGCAGAATATAGCAGAATATACCAGAATATACCATAATATTACTAGAATATAGAAGAATATACGAGAATGTACCTGAATATAGCAGGATATACCAGAATATACCAGAATATACCATATTATTACTAGAATATAGAAGAATATACGAGAATATACCTGAATATACTAGAATATACTAAAATA